>NC_041382.1:460821-561607 GCF_002162155.2 Triticum dicoccoides
GGCGGGGGCGGCGGGCGGCGTCGGGGCAGCCTGGCGGCGTCGATGTGCTCGGCGTCGTCGGGGGCAACTGCGAGGGAAATGTGAAAATTTCCTAAGTCTTTGCTTATATAGCAAAGCCATTGGTCCCGGTTCGTGGCACAAACCGGGACCAATGCCCCCCTTTAGTCCCGGTTTGTGCGAGCAACCGGGACCAAAGGCCTCTTTTCAGCAGCCCAAAGGGCGGGAAGCGGCGGCCTTTGGTCCCGGTTGGTGGCACCAACCGGGACTAAAGGGGCGCATTGGTCCCGGTTTGTGCTACGAACCGGGACCAATGCCACCCTTTGGTCCCGGTTCGTCCCACCAACCGAGACCAATGGCCTTGTGCTGCCCCGCGCCCAAAAGTTTAGTCCCACCTTGCTAATTGAGAGGGCTCGGGAGTGGTTTATAAGCGCTGCTGCGCCCACCCTCTCGAGCTCCTCTCAACTGCAGGCTTTTGGGCCTAATCTGTCACTGCAATGCCTGTGGGCCTACTGGGCCTACTGCGGGCCTGAATCCTGGCCCATGGTTGGGTTTCTAGTCGTATTCAGGCTGTGGTGGCCCAGTAGGTGGCACTTTTTTTATTTTTTGCTATTTATTTTGTCATTTTTACTTAGAACTAAATACTTATAGTTTTGTAGTGATTTCTTTTTTTATTTTAGGTCACAAAAATTATAAACTTTCTGTTAGTGCCATTAGTTTTAAAATTTGAATAGTTTAAATTTGAATTTTTAAAAATTTGTGTGAATCACTAGTTTATGAATAACTTTACTATAAAAATTGATTTTTGAGTCATTCTTTTTCCTGCTATTTAATATTACTGTGTTTTATCATTATACTCAATTTGGTAATTTTAGTTAGTCATAACAAATATTATAGGCATTTTTTTCTTTTTTGCTATTTATTTTTTCATTTCTACTTAGAACTAAATACTTATAGTTTTTTTAGTGATTTCTTTTTTCTTTTAGGTCACAACAATTATAAACTTTTCTGTTAGTGAACATAGATGCACCTATAGAGAAAATTAAACCTAAATTCATAATCAATTTCTATGAATTTCAGAGAAATTCATTATGAATTTAGGTCCAATTTCTTGTATAGGGGCATCTATTTTCACTTTGAGAGGAGCTCAACAACGCAGAGAGGGACGGGCTTATAAATAGGTGTGGGCGCCCTTCGGTTGGCGAGGTGGGACTAAACTCCAGGTGCAACGAGGGCCAACCCTTTAGTCCCAGTTTGTGGCACAAACCGGGACTAATGGTCATGGGCCAGGGGCGAGCCCTATTTTTTCCAGTTTTTTTGTTTTGTTTTCTGCATTACTTATTTCCTTTTGTTTTTTGCTTTATTTTTTTAATTCTTTTTGCTTTTAGTTTTAGAAAAATTATAAACTTTCTGTTAGTGCCATTAGTTTTCAAATTTGAAAACACTTTTTTAGTTTTTTTGTTTTCTTTGTTGGTTTATTTATTTTATTTTGTTTGTACTTACAACAAAATACTTATTGTTGCTATTTTTATTTTTTTCCAGTTTTTTTGTTTTGTTTTCTGTATTATTTATTTTCTGTTGTTTCTTCCTTTATTTTTAAATTCTTTTTGCTTTTAGGTCAGCAAAATTATAAACTTTCTGTTAGTGCCATTAGTTTTAGAAAAATTATAAACTTTCTGTTAGTGCCATTAGTTTTCAAATTTGAATAGTTAAAATTTGAATTCTTTGAAATTTGTGTGAATCACAAGTTTGTGATTAACTTCACTAAAAAAATGAACATAGATGCACCTATAGAGAAAATTCGACCTAAATTCATAGTTTTCAAATGAACTCTGAAAAGGTTGGCATAGCATACTCGTCTGTTACAAATTTGGCATGGTATCATCATAATAGTTGCGGGAGAAAGTCTTCACTTTTTCTTCGCTTGTGTCATTTGCTTATTGCGCCGTAACCATGGATAATCTTCATCGTTTATCAGGATGCTTGGGTCAGCCTTGACATTGAAGGGAGGAATTTCATGAAACTTTTCATAATCTTCAGACATGTCTGTCTTGCCCTCCACTCCCAGGATGTCCCTTTTTCCTGAAAGAACTATGTGGCGCTTTGGCTCATCGTATGATGTATTCGGTTCCTTATCTTTTCTTTTTCTCGGTCTGGTAGACATGTCCTTCACATAGATAACCTGTGCCACATCATTGGCTAGGACGAACGGTTCGTCAGTGTACCCAAGATTTTTCAGATCGACTGTTGTCATTCTATACTGTGGGTCTACATGTACCCCGCCTCCTGACAGATTGACCCATTTGCACTTAAACATAGGGACCTTAAAATCTTGTCCGTAGTCAAGTTCCCATATGTCCACTATGTAACCATAATATGTGTCCTTTCCCTTCTCGGTTGTTGCATCAAAGAGGACACCGCTATTTTGGTTGGTGCTCTTTTGATCTTGGTCAATCGTGTAAAATGTATTCCCATTTATCTCGTATCCTTTGTAAATCAATACAGTCATAGATGGTACCCTGGACAACAAGTACAACTCATCACAAACAGTGTTGTCACCTCTGAGACGTGCTTCCAACCAACTGCTGAAAGTCCTAATGTGTTCACATGTAATCCAGTCGTCGCACTGCTCCAGGTGTTTGGAGCGCAGACTGTTCTTGTGTTCATCGACATACGGGGTCACCAAGGTAGAGTTCTGTAGAACTGTGTAGTGTGCTTGAGACCAAGAATGCCCGTCCCTGCATATTATTGAGTCCGCTCCTAGCGTGCCTTTTCCAGTCAGTCTCCCCTCATACCGCGATTTAGGGAGACCTATCTTCTTAAGGCCAGGAATGAAGTCAACACAAAACCCGATGACATCCTCTGTTTGATGGCCCATGGAGATGCTTCCTTCTGGCCTAGCACGGTTACAGACATATTTCTTTAGGACTCCCATGAACCTCTCAAAGGGGAACATATTGTGTAGAAATACGGGCCCCAGAATGACAATCTCGTCGACTAGATGAACTAGGACATGCGTCATGATATTGAAGAAGGATGGTGGGAACACCAGCTCAAAACTGACAAGACATTGTGCCACATCACTCCTTAGCCTTGGTACGATTTTTGGATCGATCACCTTCTGAGAGATTGCATTGAGGAATGCACATAGCTTCACAATGGCTAATCGGACGTTTTCCGGTAGAAGCCCCCTCAATGCAACCGGAAGCAGTTGCGTCATAATCACGTGGAAGTCATGAGACTTTAGGTTCTGGAACTTTTTTTCTGGCATATTTATTATTCCCTTTATATTCGATGAGAAGCCAGTCGGGACCTTCATACTGAGCAGGCATTCAAAGAAGATTTCTTTCTCTTCTTTCGTAAGAGCATAGCTGGCAGGACCTTCATACTGCTTCGGAGGCATGCCATCTTTTTCGTGCAAATGTTGCAGGTCCTCCAGTGCCTCAGGTGTATCTTTTGTCTTTCCATACACGCCCAAGAAGCCTAGTAGGTTCACGCAAAGGTTCTTCGTCACGTGCATCACGTCGCTTGAAGAGCGGACCTCTAGGTCTTTCCAGTAGGGTAGGTCCCAAAATATAGATTTCTTCTTCCACATGGGTTCGTGTCCCTCAGCGTCATTCGGAACAGCTAGTGCGCCGGGACCCTTTCCAAAGATTACGTGTAAATCATTGACCATAGCAAGTACGTCATCACCGGTACGCATGGCGGGCTTCTTCTGGTGATCTGCCTCGCCTTTGAAATGCTTGCCTTTCTTTCGACCTTGATGGTTGGTCGGAAGAAATCGACGATGGCCCAGGTACACATTCTTCCTGCATTTGTCCAGGTATATACTTTCAGTGTCATCTAAACAGTGTGTGCATGCGTGGTATCCTTTGTTTGTCTATCCTGAAAGGTTACTGAGAGCGGGCCAATCGTTGATGGTCACGAACAGCAACGCCTTTAGGTTAAATTCCTCTTGTCTGTGCTCATCCCATGTACGTACACCGTTTCCATTCCACGACTGTAAAAGTTCTTCAACTAATGGCCTTAGGTACACATCAATGTCGTTGCCGGGTTGCTTAGGGCCTTGGATAAGAACTGGCATCATAATGAACTTCCGCTTCATGCACATCCAAGGAGGAAGGTTATACATACATAGAGTCACAGGCCAGGTGTTGTGATTGCTGCTCTGCTCCCCGAAAGGATTAATGCCATCCGCGCTTAAAGCAAACCATATGTTCCTTGGGTCCTTTGCAAACTCATCCCAGTACTTTCTCTCGATTTTTCTCCACTGCGACCCGTCAGCGGGTGCTCTCAATTTCCCGTCTTTCTTACGGTACTCACTGTGCCATCGCATCAACTTGGCATGCTTTCCGTTTCTGAACAGACATTTCAACCGTGGTATTATAGGAGCATACCACATCACCTTCGCAGGAACCCTCTTCCTGTGGGGCTCGCCGTGAACATCACCAGGGTCATCTCGTCTGATCTTATACCGCAATGCACCGCATACCGGGCATGCGTTCAGATCCTTGTATGCACCGCGGTATAGGATGCAGTCATTAGGGCATGCATGTATCTTCTCTACCTCCAATCCTAGAGGGCATACGACCTTCTTTGCTACGTATGTACTGTCGGGCAATTCGTTATCCTTTGGAAGCTTCTTCTTCAATATTTTCAGTAGCTTCTCAAATCCTTTGTCAGGCACAGCATTCTCTGCCTTCCACTGCAGCAATTCCAGTACGGTACCGAGCTTTGTGTTGCCATCTTCGCAATTGGGGTACAACCCTTTTTTGTGATCCTCTAACATGCAATCGAACTTCAGCTTCTCCTTTTGACTTTCGCATTGCGTCCTTGCATCGACAATGACCCGGCGGAGATCATCATCATCGGGCACATCATCTGGTTCCTCTTGATCTTCAGCAGCTTCACCCGTTGCAGCATCATTGGGCACATCGTCTGGTTCCTCTTGATCTTCACCAGCTCCCCCCGTTGCAGCATCACGGTATTCAGGGGCACATAGTTGTCATCGTACTCTTCTTCTTCGTCGTCTTCCATCATAACCCCTATTTCTCCGTGACTCATCCAAACATTATAGTGTGGCATGAAACCCTTGTAAAGCAGGTGGGTGTGAAGGATTTTCCGGTTAGAGTAAGACATCGTATTCCCACATTTAGTGCATGGACAACACATAAAACCATTCTGCTTGTTTGCCTCAGCCGCATCGAGAAACTCATGCACGCCCTTAATGTACTCGGAGGTGTGTCTGTCACCGTACATCCATTGCCGGTTCATCTGCGTGCATTATATATAATTAAGTGTCCAAATTAATAGAAGTTCATCATCACATTAAAACCAAAGTACATACATAGTTCTCATCTAACAACATGTAGCTCTCCAAAGCATCTAATTAATTAAACCATACATTGAAACTATGTAAAACATTTTAATGCGAAAACAAAGGCGATCATAATCGCAACCAAGGTAACAATTGATCCAACGGCATAATGATACCAAGCCTCGGTATGAATGGCATATTTTCTAATCTTTCTAATCTTCAAGCGCATTGCATCCATCTTGATCTTGTGATCATCGACGACATCTGCAACATGCAACTCCAATATCATCTTCTCCTCCTCAATTTTTTTTATTTTTTCCTTCAAGAAATTGTTTTCTTCTTCAACTAAATTTAACCTCTCGACAATAGGGTCGGTTGGAATTTCCGGTTCACATACATCCTAGATAAATAAAATCTATGTCACGTTGGTCGGCATAATTTTCATAAACAATAAATGAACCAATAGTTATAAAGATAATATATATACCACATCCGAATCATAGACAGGACGAGGGCCGACGGGGGCGGATACCAAAACCATCGCACTATATAAGATGCAATAATAAAAGTAAGAAAATGATACAAGTATCTATCTAAACATACAAGTAAGAATATTTTTCCTTTCAGAAAGAAGATAAGAACAAGAGGCTCACCACGGTGGTGTCGGTGATGAGATCGGCGCGGGTGATCGACGGCGGTGAAGACGGGGGTGGGGCGTGATGGACCGCTAAATCTAGAGTTTTGAGGTCGAGCTTCGAGAGGAGAAAGCTTAACTAGTGTGGCTCGGGCATTTCATCGAACACCTCATATGCATAGGAGGTGAGCTAGAGCACCACAAAGCCCTCCCCTCGCCGGCCAGAGAAAAACAGAGCACTGGAGTGCTCTGCTCGCGGGTGAGGGTATATATAGGCACCTCATTGGTCCCGGTTCGTGGCATGAACCGGGACTAAAGGGGAGCCTTTGGTCCCGGTTCAGGCCACCAACCGGGACCAATGGTGATGGGCCAGGAGCGAGGCCCATTGGTCCCGGTTCGTCCCGCCAACCGGGACCAAAAGGTCCAGACGAACCGGGACCAATGGCCCACGTGGCCTGGCCGGCCCCCTGGGCTCACGAACCGGGTCCAATGCCTCCATTGGTCCCGGTTCTAGACTGAACCGGGACTAATGGGCTGATCCGGCCTGGACCTTTGCCCCCTTTTCTACTAGTGCATGGATAGTGGGGACGGATTTTTTTTTCAACAACTTCATTTTTTCGTAGATGATTCGTCGTCAGAAGACAAAGATCTTGTGGTTTTTGCATTAGTCGCCAATGACCACATTTGCTAGGCAGCGACCTAGGTTCAGGGGATCAATCCCGGACCATGCTCCGTCCTTGAACCGCAACAGGGAGAGAAGTAATGCCCAACTCTGTCGATTACTTTGAAGATTCCCCGCTATTCAAACTCCATCTTTTCCGACGCCGCTTTCGAACGACTAGGCATGTATTCAATCGTATTTGGGAAGGAGTGTTAGCATACGACTATTAGTTTGAGTGCAAGGAGGATGTAAACTATCTTGCAATGTTTAGCTCAAAAATTGGCTACATCCAGCAAAACGACCACGTGGGGGGAGGACCAGATGCGTCGGCCGCGTTGGGCGCGCTGCCAACGCATCCAGGAAAACGGCCGGACGCCGCCCCTTTGCCTGACCTAAGCGGACAAAATCCGGACAAAACGGACGTCCATTTTGGGTCGAGCGTTGGAGTTGACCTAATGCCTGTACTTCTCTACCCATAATTATAGAACATATCTTCCTTTCACTAGAAGGATTGGAGATGAGTATAACATCACAATTTAGTATTGCATGTTTTCATAAGTTTTGGTATTGTTGGTTAAGCTGATAGTTGTAGATATGCCCATGTTTAGCACTGCATGTTTTCATAAGTTGGTGTTGTTGGTGATGTGTATGTTTCAAAAAGTGTCAATTTAGTATTTTAAGATTAACATACTTGAATAAACAACTTTACTTTCAGTTAGTCTACTATATTAAGTTCCAACGGCTTGATCACCAACACAATCATTCTACAAAGTAATATAATCTTTATCCAATTCCACCTCCTAATCTTCCAACTAATGTTGGTTACCCTGTACTTGACGAGCTTTGGTGCAATGCAATATCTCTCAAACAAAAGTACAACATGTAGTGCACTTACAAGATCAGTGTTATTGCGCATTTCATGCATCATGTTTTACCACTGTTTAAACTAAGACTTAACAATTGTCTTATTCTCAATGTTATTTCGACAAATCAATACACAACTTGAGAAAAACTTGGGTTGTTGATAAAGATAAAGTAGGAAGTTTGATTTTGTAAACAAACATGCGAGACCTTCACACCGCGTGTCATAACTCAAACCAATAAAATTATACCACGAATGTCATTGTAATCATTATTTTCCAAATATCTTTCATTATTTTCTGAACATGGGTGGGCGCAGCAAGACGCACTTTCATGTTCTAGTTATTGAAAGTCAACACGGAGTAACAAAAAAAAGCTTTCTCAGCAAACATTCCTTAATTAAAACAAAAAAAAAAAGGTTTCTCAGCAAACAATATGCGCAAAAGAAGACTGAAGAATCACATGATGGTGCAAGCACTGGTGGGATCCTCGTCGCTGAAGAGTTGGCAGGCCGACCTGCTGTACCCCCCGCCTGCGTAGCACCCCGCCCCCGCCGGCGTCGGCACGACGCTGACGGCGTAGCCGTACACCCTGCCGCAGCTGCAGCACCTGCACCCCTCGTAGTACCCCTGGTAGCACGGCTTGCAGCAGGAGCAGCCGCAGTGTCCCATTGCCATTGGTTGCGGTGGTGCCGGCCACGAAGGGATCTCCACCGGCGGTGGCTTCACGTCGACCGGCGAAACGGGCCTCACCTGCTCCACTACTGGCTCCGCCGCCGCCGGTGATGAAGAACCCAACGGCGGCAGCTTTAGCTCGGCAGGGTTCTCCCCCGGCTTCTTCTCCTCGATCGTCGCCTCCATCACCGGTGACACGTGTCTGTCAGGGGGAGCCGGCTGCACGGGTGACGGTGGCTTCTCGTCCACGGGTGGCGGCGGGGGTGGCTCATGAATTGGCGATGATGGCGGTGGCTCCTTGGTCTTCCCCTTGTGATTGTTCTTACCGTTGTTCATTGCCGGCGGCTCGGCACCGCCGTTGTGTTGCAGGATGTGGATGCCCTTGATCAGCTTCCGTCCCTTGCACCTGATCTTGCAGGAGAGCTTGTGCGGGTCGAACGGGCCGGCCACCGCGATCGTATGGTTCCCATCGTCGTAGGAGATGGTCCTGATCCTCTCCTCATCTGCACGTACATGCAGGTCCATTTCCATCAAAATTGTAAATTACGTCTGCTAGGATCAGAAGCATGCATGGATGTAAGGTTAATTTCAGCGTACGCACGTACCTTGGAGTTTGCAAAGGATCTTGCGGATCTTTTTGTAACACGGGCAGCACCCAAGATCAACCTTGAGGATCAGCGTGGAGATCTGTGTCGTTGACAACACAGGCATATAACATGCAAGACAAACACGCAAAACTTGTACAACATAAATACACTATCTTGCAAATGACAACACACACACACACACACACACACACACATAGAGAGAGAGAGAGTGAGAAAGAGGGTGCTGACCTTCTCTGCCATGCTTTCCATGTGGCTTCCTACATGGAGAGAGAGAGAGAGAGAGAGAGAGAGAGGCCTTGAGTGGGGAGAAGAGAGCGAGGCATATAAATTGCAGGGACAAGTAATGAGTTTCCTAATTCCCCAATTAACTGATTAGGCATGCAATTCGTTAGTTTCAATAGCCAAATTTATTTGATTTATTTCCTAGTCAGAGCTGTACTTATTTGCTAGTAACTCCAGATTGTCACCAACCTCCTATTAATAATTTCTTTGCAAATAAGCTCCTTCCAATCTTTTTCTCCGATCCAATGAAGACGGTCCTTTTCATTTAACACTGCGTTTGGATGTCCCAATTGAGATGCCTGAAATGGATTTGGTATTCTCCAAATTGCAATTCAGGCCTCCTTTGGTTTGTAGGAATTTTATAGGAATTTTATAAGATAGGATTTGCAAAGGAAAAATTCCTTTGAGGCCCTTTGGTTTGTAGGAATGGATTCCTATTCCTATGTAGGATAGGATTCAATCCTTCACATTTTGGAGGAAAAAAAACATTAGCCTAGACTCAATGGAAAAATTCCTATCCTATGCATCAAATGACATCTCTTCCTCTATAGGAATTGAGATGCATGTCATCTCACTTCCTATGATTTTCCTATTCCTATAAAATTTCTATCCTATGAACCAAAGAAGGCCTCAGCTGTTTGGCTGGACTGTGAATTGTCGCTTGGAAACGAAACCCAATCCAGCTTTGTATTCCCTCCCACCAAACTTTCGTTCCACAATACAGAGCCTTGGCGCTGCGATTTGCTCCGAATTGGCCTTTCCCGCAAAACGTACCCCCTCGCTGCCTTATCCCCTGCCTCCTCGAGCAAAAGGAAAAGAAGGGGGAGGAACGAGCGGCGACCACCAGGGAGCTCGGCGGCGAGGCCCACGGATCTCCGCAGCTCCGGTCATAGGTCCGATTCGGCCCGACTCCCTCCTCCTCTTTCCATCTCCTTCCCCAGTCCCTCCTCCCGTTCCCATGTCCGTCCTTGTGCATCTCGGCGGCGGCGGTGGCCACAGCAGGACCGTCCTCCCGTCCATCCACCTCTTTCCTATTCCCTCCTCCCGTTCTCCCCGTCCCGAACCACCAGGACTGCGGCGGTCACAACAGGACCACGACAGCCACCAGCAGGGCTTCGGCCGCGGAGGCGCAGGTCTCCTCTGGCCAGTCCAGCTCGTGCTCTTCCTTCTCTCTCTGGTCATGGTGACTCATCCAGCAGCAGGATTTACTTTGTCCATTCTTCTATCTGTAACTTGGTTCATTCCTTTTCTCTTCTCTGTTAACTAACTTTTTGTTTATAAATTGTGCAGATATGTGAACCGAGCTTCAGTCTGCAGGCCGAGTGAAGGTATATGGTGGAAATCCCCTGTTTTCTATGCATTTGTGCATGTGATGTCTTGCTGCAATGTTTTACATCCTACATAATCGAATTGTACAGCTCAATGCCGGATCAATTGGAGTTGGTTGAGTGGATAAATGAAGAAAATAAAAGACGAAAGAGGAAAAGAATTGTTCTGACTAGATTGTTTGTTGAAACATGTGCTCTCGCATTAGCATTTGTTACTACACAAAGGAATAGGGGACCAAGGGACCTAGGAACTTTTAATGATGATGAGGACAATATTAGGAATAGGAAATATTTGCTTAAATGCATGTATGATAGATCTGCAGTGGCATGCTATGATCAATTGCGCCTAACTAAACGAAACTGTTTATGTCAAGCATTTGGACCTATCTTCTAAATTGTTGTGATTTATGTCATGTACGAGACCATATTTGAGAGTACGTGCTATTTGTTATTGTTTCGAATTTTGTGTTATGTTACCGTAAAAAAATATTGTTGTCATTGTATCGCCATTTGTGTTTCCTGATGCATTTCTAGAATATTTAATTATTTTATTGCTATATATTCATTCATAGTCAGATTTCATTTCTGGGTGATGTAGAACAAGGTATAACCTGGTAATGTAGCTATGCAATTCCAAAGTTTGTCATCCAAACAAGATTCTGCATTGAAATCTCAGAGGCATTTCAAGGGCCAATTCGCTGGACAACCAAACAGGTGAATTCGTATTCATCCCATTCCAGTTTCCTCACCGATTTGGAATTCCGATCAATTCAATACGGAGCTCTCCAATGGAGACATCCAAACGGAGCTAAGGGTTTACTGGATACACGGAAATTATATGCGTATATTTTTTTCCCAAGAGAACAAACACCCACAATATGATCATTTAATTGTGTGTTGTACTAAATATACGATTAAAACATAAATGGCTGGTCAATTTTTGGTCTTGGACATGGTGCTTCTGTTGGTAAAGGGAGTACCGAAAGTCAATTATATTAGTTCATCCAAGTGTTTTCTCCTCCTTCTCCCTACCACCAAACCCTAGGAGCTAGGGCGGCGGTGCCGATCTACCTCCTTCATGGTGAGATCAAAGCTCCCCTCTCCGTTCAGTTGCTAGTTCGCCGACGGGACCCCGCTGTCTCAGACGGTGGTGATGGGGTGACGTTTCTAGTTTAATTTTTGTCCCCATTCGTCGATGGTTGTCGGCATGGAATAAATCTTCCCCACCTTGTCCACATGGCGATGGTGCTTCTTGGCATCGTTGCGAGTCATGTGTCCCTAGATTTGGTTCTCTAGAATATGTTTTTCCTCCTGGACGTTTATCTCGATGGCACTGTCCGGCGGAGCAGATGGTGCGGCGTCTTGGTACCCCCATTCCAGTTTCAGTCTATGAAGATTGGCTAGTTCCGCCTCGTCGGTGAGTGTGTGAGAATTGTGTTCCTTCACCCCGTATAGCCGGATGTGGGGCATTATGCAGGCCCTCTCCGGTGTTTACTTCTCTGGGGCAATGATTTTCTATGCAGATCAAGGTCGTCAACATCTTCCGGTCTACGTCGACAACTTCCTGACCGCCGCTACTACAAGCTCATGGCTTTAAACAAGTTTGCTCCCATGAGATGAAGGCCGAGAGGCGTCAACGAGTTTTGCTCATGGCGTGTCGTCGATGGTTGTAGGAGGAAGAAGACATCCGCGCCCCAAAGATTTGGATGCATTTTTTTAGTTTTCTGTACGGATGTTTTGTCTGTGCTATTTAATACTCCACATGTAACATTTGGAATTTTTCGAAAACTAGATGACCCGTTGCGTCCATTAGATTGGTGCAAAATTTCTTTTATGTGTACGCATATGTACACTTGGCTGATGCACACGGACGCTTCTATATCTCGCCTCACCTTTTTTTTTTGTATATGTACACATAAGAGAAGGTTGTCGCTCGCTGAAGCGCCTAGTACTTGCGTGAGAAGATGGGCCGGCCCAATGCACGGGTGGCAACTGCCTCGTTGTTTTCTTCTGTTTTTCACGTTTTTATTTCGTTTTTACATTTGTTTACACTTTCAAATATTATAAAAATATATATATTGAAATAAATATTTTAAGTATTTTTTGGAAAATGTTAACCATGTATTTGGAAAATATTAAATGTGTATAGAAAATTATTGACCATGTATACAAAAAATATACAATCTGTGTGAAAAATTTGATCACGTATTGAAAACAATGTTAATCAAGCTTTTGAAAAAAATGTTAAACTTGTATTTGAAAAATGATAAATTTATATAGAAAAAATGTTGACCATGTATTAAAAAATGTTGAACTTGTATTAAAAAATGTGTATAGAAAAAGTGTTGAACTTGTATTTAAAAATATTAAATGTGCATATAAAAATGTTGAACTTGTATTTGAAAACTCTTAAATGTGTATAGTAAAAATGTTGAGCATGTATTAAAAATGTTAAAATTGTATTTGAAAATTGCTAAATATGTATAAAAATGTTGAAAGTGTATTTAAAAATGTTGAACTTGTAGTTGAATTTTTTTAATGTGTGTAGAAAAAATGCTCATCATGTACTAAAAAATGTTAAACTTGTACTTGAAAAATGTTAAAATGTGAATATAAAAAATGTTGGCAATGTATTAATAAAATGTAAAACTTGTATTTGAAATATGTTAATCAAGCATTTGAAAAAAAATGTTAAATATGTCTCGAAAAAGTGTTGACCATGCATTAAAAAAATGCTATTGTGGTATTTGAAAAAGGTTAATCAAGAATTTATAAAACAATAAACATGTATTAGAAAATTTTATTAGTTATATACCAAAAATATGTATAGGAAAAAGGGAAACCCAAGAGAAAACAAAGAAAACCGATGATAAACAATAAAATAACAAACAAACCTAAAGAAACAAGGAAAAATCCAATGAAAACCAACAAAGAAATAAAGATAACAGATGAAAAAGGAAAGAAAATAAAAATTCTGTGAAAACTGAGAAAAGAAATGAAGAAAAACTGGCGAAAAAATAAAACAAAAAAAGCATGGAAAAGCCAATGGAATGCCGCCTTGTTTCTTGTCAAGTAGGTCGGACCCTCCAATTTATCACCAACTGCATGCCAACTGAGAGTAATGTAGGGACTAAAAGGAATTTCAGCACTAAATTTTTAGCTAACTTCATCTGGATTCGGCTTCTTTAAGAGTGTATCATAATATATCGAACAGTGGAACCATGCATGTTATTTATAACATGCGTTGTAGAAAATGTTTCGCATCGTCTATGCTAATATGAAAAAGAGCAAAATACACTGGTCCTAAATCTTTCGATATGACTATCTGGGTCCTAAAAGAAAGCAATGTGTCTCATCGTTGGTCCTAAACTTGCTTGCGCCGCTCTAACCAACGTGGCACGATCGAGCAAATGTACTTTTGTGAAAAAGACCCAACCGTTGTGATCATTTCCATTCCCGCTCCTTTCCTTTCCTTTCCTTTCTTCTGTGTTGTGGCCGCTAGGCGACGGCAGTGATAGTTTCTATGCGGCGTCTGGATGATGGCAGAAATGGCAAACGATGTGATTGGAATCGAGCATGTCCGCCCGATTAAGCAGGAACAAGGTAAGCCCCCGACCATCTCCAACACTTGTGGAAAAGATGGTGATTCAATCATGCAAACGTCATCTAGGTCTAGATCACCACGAAGTTCAGAATGGTTCACATACAGTTTTTAACATCGGGCACCACTAAAGCCATAGTTAATGTGTCAGCATCTTTGTCGATAATGCGCAACCCAGTATCTGGACTCTTGTCATAAAGCATCCAATAAGCTTGAGCAGCAACATTATGACCAAGTGAAAGTGCAACTATCCCTAGGTGGTTTTGGTAATTCATAACAACATATAGCTCATTGAGCTAATGCTATTCCAAGATGACTATTTCAGGAAAGCCCAATGATTGGCATGGCATGGATGTGAAAGTGGAACCCTCAAAATGCTAAGGACAAAGGATTGGCTCAAGCTCAAAAGCTCAAGACTCTTCATTTTATATTTTAGTGATCCAAGATCACATTGAGTCTTTAGGAAAAGTCAATACTATCAAGGAGGGATGAGGTGTTGCTTAATGAGCCTCTTGCTTCATGTGCTTAGTGATATGCTCCAAAACCCTCAACTACTTTCCCATATCCACATATGACCTAAACCCTAAGCCAAACTCGGTCCTACCGATTCTTTCTATCCCGCGCCACCAGTTTCACTTGTCATAAGCCACTGCCAAACCCTAGCAATTCGGTTCTACCGATGGGATCTCGGTCTCACCGAGATGGGATTGCAAACTCTCTGTTTCCCTTTCGTAACTTTTCGGTCTCACCGAAAGAGCGGATCGGTCCCACCGAGATTGCAATGTAAATTCAGTGTTTCCTTTTTGTAACTTTTCAGTCTCACCGAAAGAGCAAATCGGTCCCACCGAGTTTGCCTGACCAACTCTCTGGTTAGCTAATTACCAAAATCGGTCTCACCGAGTTTGTGTAATCGGTCTCACCGAGATTACGTTATGCCCAAACCCTAACCATATCGGTCCTACCAAGTTGCATGTCAGTCCCACCGAAACTCTCTAACGGTCACTAGGTTTACCTTTTCGGTCCGACCGAGTTTGTTGATTCGGTCCCACCGAGATTGGAAAACTATGTGTAACGGTTGGATTTGTTGTGGAGGCTATATATACCCCTCCACCTCCTCTTCATTCGTGGAGAGAGCCATCAGAACACATACACAATTCCAACTCATATGTTCTGAGAGAGAACCACCTACTCATGTGTTGAGACCAAGATATTCCATTCCTACCATATGAATCTTGATCTCTAGCCTTCCCCAAGTTGCTTTCCACTCAAATATTCTTTCCACAAAATCCAAATCCTATGAGAGAGAGAGTTGAGTGTTGGGGAGACTATCATTTGAAGCACAAGAGCAAGGAGTTCATTACCTACACACCATTTGTTACTTCTTGGAGAGTGGTGTCTCCTAGATTGGCTAGGTGTTACTTGGGAGCCTCCGACAAGATTGTGGAGTTGAACCAAGGAGTTTGTAAGGGCAAGGAGATCGCCTACTTCGTGAAGATCTACCGCTAGTGAGGCAAGTCCTTCGTGGGCGATGGCCATGGTGGGATAGAAAAGGTTGCTACTTCGTGGACCCTTTGTGGGTGGTTGCTTCTTCGTGGACCCTTCGTGGGTGGAGCCCTCTGTGGACTCGCGCAACCCTTACCCTTTGTGGGTTGAAGTCTCCATTAACGTGGATGTAGGATAGCACCACCTATCCGAACCACGGGAAAAACATCCGTATCTCCAATTGCGTTTGAATTCTCCAAACCCTTCCCTTTACATTCTTGCAAGTTGCATGCTTTACTTTCCGCTGCCAATATACTCTTTGCATGCTTGCTTGAATTGTGTGATGATTACTTGACTTGTCCTACAATAGCTAAAATCTGCCAAGAACTAAAATTGGGAAAAGGTTAAGTTTTTATTTGGTCAAGTAGTCTAATCACCCCCCCCCCTCTAGACATACTTTCGATC
This sequence comes from Triticum dicoccoides, assembly GCF_002162155.2. Lineage (NCBI taxonomy): Eukaryota > Viridiplantae > Streptophyta > Magnoliopsida > Poales > Poaceae > Triticum > Triticum dicoccoides. The sequence continues at coordinate 476,732 of NC_041382.1, forward strand.
CTACAAGTGGTATCAGAGCTTTGGTCTCCATTTGCTTTGATCTCCATAGCTTTTGATGGTCATAGCCTTGGTTTCACAACCTAGGAGAGTATGGCGTCTAGCGAGGGAAATTATCACCGTAGAGGTCCTTACTTTGATGGTACTAATTTTGCTAGTTGGAAGCATAAAATGAAAATGCATATTCTTGGACATAACCCCGCCGTTTGGGCTATTGTGTGTGTTGGTTTGCAAGGTGACTTCTTTGATGGGAAAGAACCAAACCGTGAAGCTACCGCGGATGAGTTGAAGATGTTGCAATACAATGCTCAAGCTTGTGATATTCTCTTCAATGGATTGTGCCCCGAAGAATTCAACAAAATCAGCCGTCTTGAGAATGCAAAGGAAATTTGGGACACTTTGATTGATATGCACGAAGGTACTGACTCCGTCAAGGAATCCAAGTTGGATGTGCTTCAAAGTCAACTTGACAAGTTCAAAATGAAGGATGGTGAAGGTGTCGCTGAAATGTACTCTAGGCTTGCTCTCATCACAAATGAGATTGCCGGCTTAGGAAGTGAAGAGATGACCGATAGATTCATCATCAAGAAGATTCTAAGAGCCTTGGATGGAAAATATGATACCGTGTGCACATTGATCCAAATGATGCCCAATTACAAAGATCTCAAGCCAACGGAGGTGATTGGAAGAATTGTTGCTCATGAGATGTCACTTAAGGATAAAGAGGAACTTCACAACAAATCAAGTGGTGCCTACAAAGCCTCATGTGAAGCTCCTACATCATCAAGTGAGAAACAAAACTTCAATGAAGAATTGAGCTTAATGGTGAAGAACTTCAACAAGTTCTACAAGAGTAGAAGTAAAGATAGAAGCTTCAAGTTAAGGTCCTACAATGACAAAAGATCTTCTAGTCGAGAGCGAAACTGCTACAGCTGTGGAAGACCCGGACACTATTCCAATGAGTGTACGGCTCCCTACAAGAGAAGAGAAGATTCTCCAAAAAGAAGAAGCAAAGAATCACCACCAAGAGAGAGAAGGAGTAGAGATGATCGTTATGAATGAAGATACTCACGGAGAAGCAAGGATTCGGAAAGGAAGGAAAAATCATCAAGGAGCTACACAAAACGAAGACATCAAGCTCATGTTGGTGAATGGGTATCCGGCTCCGACTCCGACAGCCACTCTGAGAGAAGTTATCACTCCGACTCCGAAGATACTCAAGATGAAGGTGTTGCCGGTCTAGCACTTGTGTCAACCAACTCCTACGACATATTTGACTCACCAAATGAAGGAATTGGAAGATGCTTCATGGCCAAAGGTCCTAAGGTAACACACCCCGAGTATGTTGATTTCAATAGTGATGAAGATGACTTGTTAGGTGATGATTTGCTTGTTGACAACTCTAGTGATGAATACTATGATGAAACGTCAATTAATCATGCTAATCAAGATAAAACGAATGACAATGATAAGGAGAAGATTGAGGCTCTAACTAAAGAACTAAACACTCTTAAGTTAGCTCATGAAACTATCTTCGAAGATCATCGAGAACTTTTAAGAGCTCATGAGAAATTACGCTTTGAAAAGCTCAATCTTGAGCAAGAGCATGAGTTCTTAAAAGCAATCAATGATGATCTCCGCAAGAAAAGTTCTTCTTACATTGCCAAGCGTTTACTCTTATCCATTCACATGCCTCAAGTCAAGTCTAGTAACAAGAACAAGAAAGATTCTTCCTCTAGCAGTAACAATGATCATGCTAAATCCAAAATTGTTGCTTCTAGTAGTTCTCTTGATTCCACTAATGATTCTCTTAGCCAATTTACACTTGAGCAAGAAAATAGCTTATTGAAGGGAATTATAGAGAAAGGAGTGTACAAAAGCCTTGCCGGGAGTAAGCAATTCGAGGAAATTGTGCGCAAGCAAGGAATGCACCGGAAGAATCAAGGTGTTGGTTTTGAACGAAAGTTCAATGCCAATGGAGTTGAGTCGGAAGAAGATCAATACCCCAAGACAAAGTTTGTTCCTCAACAAGAGAAGTATGATACTTCTTTCAAGGGGACACAAGCTCAAGATGATCTTCCACCACAAGACTACAAGCAAAAAGGCAAGGACAAGCTTCAAGAGGAAATTGATGCATTTGAAGAAGCTCCTAAGACCTTAGTCAAGTGGATTCCCAAGACTACTTCAAGTTCCACTTCATCAAGTACGACTACAACTCCAAGGATTCCCATCAAGATGGTGTGGATCCAAAAGAAGAAGAACTAGAGAGTTCTTGAGGGTGACTCCGCCAACATACTTCACTCTTATCATTTTGGCAAGAACAAGTGCAATCAACTTCCACATCTTGCACTAGTTCAAGGAGTCACAAACCCTCTTGTTGGTAAGACAAGGGACAAGGTAACCTAAAAGTTTTCATGGACATCATCTTGTGTGTGCATCACTCTATGTCTATGGATATCCTTGTTTGTTCCTTGTGGGACTAACCCATGTAGGTATTGAAAGTGCAATTCACTCAAATGGATAGCTCCAAGTGATCTACATCAACATTGAGCATCCACATCTTCAACATCTACATGAAGTCATCATCGACAAAACCCGAGGTTAGTTCATCCCTCTAAGGGGGGATATCACATCTAGGGGGAGCCTTACTCTAAGACTTGAGCTAAAGCAACTCTAAAGATGTGAACACAACAATGCTTTATGTAAAAGTGGTAACCCCACTTGAGCTTAAACGATGAGTATGACCTATGATCAAGTGTTCTCACTTGACTCCTAAGTCAATATACTCATATATAGATGACCTTGTCATCGCAAATTGCTTGATAGATGCTAGAATTGGTTGTGCATGCCTTGTCACATATTTCATTTGCCATCTTATTGTGTGAGCATGCTGGTTGCATATTTTACTCATTCGAGGACATCCACTTGTTGTTTTGATTGTTTGGTTTTATTTCCTTGTGCCAAGTGGATGGACAAGAATGCCTAAGAACCTCCTCTAGCTATCTATGCTTTTCTCGTCTCAAACTCTATTCATGCTACATCACAAAATTTGATCAAGTCAGATTCGAACCACTCTGTGTGAGGAGCGCTCGGAGTCCCCGATTCGTCATAGACTTAAACTTCCAAAACCTCTTTATGATTCTCGGTCTGACCGATACCCTACTTACGGTCCTACCGAGATCATTAAGTTGATCTAGGTTTTCGATCTCGGTGCAACCGATTTGAACTTTCGGTCACACCGAGTTTCAGTAACTGCTTGCAGTTATGGATCTCGGTGCCACCGAGTTGTTCCACTTGGTCACACCGACAGGGTCGGGCTATATATAGTCACGGGCAAAAATTTGGAAATTTCTCCGAACCCCTTCGCCCGCGCAATAGCCTGCTCTGCCAACTTGGTCTCTGGATCGTCTCCTCGCCACCAGCCGCCTCCAGTCGCTGGTCTCCATCGCCATCAACGGAATTCAACCCCGCCATTGCCGCCGTAGCGAGTCTCCGCCGAACTAGGGTATGGACTCGATCACAGTGCTATTCCCCGTCCGATTCCTAGCACATTGTGTTCTTAATGATTCTTGCCATGATTGAAACACTCCTATCCAGTCAATGCGTTCATAGATTAGTTTTGATTCGAAATTTTTAGGGTTAGGTTTCCGCCGAAACCATCTTGGACCCACCAAGTTGAAAAACTCGGTCCCACCGATTTGGCTTATGCCATTGCACAAGTGAGACTCGGTCTGACCGAGAATTACTAATCGGTGTGACCGGTTTTGGAACTTTGTGAAACCCTAGCAGTCTCGGTGCCATCGAACTGTGACTCGGTCCAACCGAGTTTACTAGTTTAGGTTCCAAAAACTGCTTCGGTATCACCGAGTTTAAAAATCGGTAGATCCGAGATGATTTCAGTGGGAAACTAAAACTAAGATTTTGAGTCATTCTTTTGCAAAAATCTCTGCATTTTGTGATGCTCATCCACTCTACCTCATCTATAAACTGTTCACAGGGTCAGCAGTCAGCTTGTTCATCATGTCAGACCAGAGTGACAACCAGAATGTGTCAGAACAGCAAGTGCACATGAGTGAGGGCACTAGTCCCTCAAGTTCTTCAGATGATGGCAGCAGAAGTACTCCTAGCAATTTGCCAAAAGCTGCCACCAGACAAAGGAAGAAGAGAACTTCAGACTCTAAGGATGAGGACTATGTGGCAGAAGAGGAAGCAACTTCCAAGAGAGTTGAGCCAGCACAGGGCACAAAGCCAGGGTTAAAGATCAAAAGGCCAGCAGGCAGGCATCCTATGACAAAGGCCAGAGCTTCAACCAAGATTTCTGAGAAGCCCACTCCCATAGAGCCAGTTGCTGCTGAAGGCAAGAAAAGAAAGGAAAGGGTGAAGAAAACCGTAGCCAGAGTGCTTGGCAAGGCTTCCATTTGTTGGGGAACGTAGTAATTTCAAAATTTTCCTACGCACACGCAAGATCATGGTGATGCACAGCAACGAGAGGGGAGAGTGTTGTCTACGTACCCATGCAGACCGACTGCGGAAGCGATCACACAACGTAGAGGAAGTAGTCGTACGTCTTCCCGATCCGACCGATCCAAGCACCGTTACTCCGGCACCTCCGAGTTCTTAGCACACGTACAACTCGATGACGATCCCCGGGCTCCGATCTAGCAAAGCATCGGGGAAGAGTTCCGTCAGCACGACGGCGTGATGACGATCTTGATGTTCTACCGACGCAGGGCTTCGCCTAAGCACTACAACGATATGATCGAGGTGGAATATGGTGGCAGGGGGCACCGCACACGGCTAAGGAACGATCTCAAGGATCAACTTGTGTGTCTAGAGGTGCCCCCTGCCTCCATATATAAAGGAGCCAAGGGGGGGGCGGCCAGGAGGAGGGCGCAGGAGGAGTCCTACTCCTCCCGGGAGTAGGACTCCCCCCTCCAATCCTAGTTGGACTAGGATTCCCCGAGGGGGAAAGAGAGAGAGGGGGGCCGGCCACCTCTCCTAGTCCTAATAGGACTAGGGGAGGGGGGAGGCACGCGGCCACCTTGGGCTGCCCCTTTCTCCTTTCCACTAAGGCCCATGAAGGCCCATATGGCTCCCGGGGGGTTCCGGTAACCTCCCGGTACTCCGGTAAAATCCCGATTTCACCCGGAACACTTCCGATATCCAAATATAGGCTTCCAATATATCAATCTTTATGTCTCGACCATTTCGAGACTCCTCGTCATGTCCGTGATCACATCCGGGACTCCGAACAACCTTCGGTACATCAAAATGCATAAACTCATAATAACTGTCATCGTAACGTTAAGCGTGCGGACCCTACGGTTCGAGAACAATGTAGACATGACCGAGACACGTCTCCGGTCAATAACCAATAGCGGGACCTGGATGCCCATATTGGCTCCTACATATTCTACGAAGATCTTTATTGGTCAGACCGCATAACAACATACGTTGTTCCCTTTGTCATCGTATGTTACTTGCCCGAGATTCGATCGTCGATATCCAATACCTAGTTCAATCTCATTACCAGCAAGTCTCTTTACTCGTTCTGTAATACATCATCCCTCAACTAACTCATTAGTTGCAATGCTTGCAAGGCTTATGTGATGTGCATTACCGAGAGGGCCCAGAGATACCTCTCCGACAATCGGAGTGACAAATCCTAATCTCGAAATACGCCAACCCAACAAGTACCTTTGGAGACACTTGTAATGCTCCTTTATAATCACCCAATTACGTTGTGACGTTTGGTAGCACCCAAAGTGTTCCTCCGGCAAACGGGAGTTGCATAATCTCATAGTCATAGGAACATGTATAAGTCATGAAGAAAAGCAATAGCAACATACTAAACGATCGGGTGCTAAGCTAATGGAATGGGTCATGTCAATCAGATCATTCAACTAATGATGTGACCTCGTTAATCAAATAACAACTCTTTGTTCATGGTTAGGAAACATAACCATCTTTGATTAACGAGCTAGTCAAGTAGAGGCATACTAGTGACACTCTGTTTGTCTATGTATTCACACATGTATTATGTTTCCGGTTAATACAATTCTAGCATGAATAATAAACATTTATCATGATATAAGGAAATAAATAATAACTTTATTATTGCCTCTAGGGCATATTTCCTTCAGTCTCCCACTTGCACTAGAGTCAATAATCTAGATTACACTGTAATGATTCTAACACCCATGGAGTCTTGGTGCTGATCATGTTTTCCTCGTGGAAGAGGCTTAGTCAACGAGTCTGCAACATTCAGATCCGTATGTATCTTGCAAATCTCTATGTCTCCCACCTGGACTAGATCCCGGATGGAATTGAAGCGTCTCTTGATGTGCTTGGTCCTTTTGTGAAATCTGGATTCCTTTGCTAAGGCAATTGCACCAGTATTGTCACAAAAGATTTTCATTGGGCCCGATGCACTAGGTATGACACCTAGATCGGATATGAACTCCTTCATCCAGACTCCCTCGTTCGCTGCTTCCGAAGCAGCTATGTACTCCACTTCACATGTAGATCCCGCTACGACGCTTTGTTTAGAACTGCACCAACTGACAGCTCCACCGTTTAATGTAAACACGTATCCGGTTTGCGATTTAGAATCGTCCGGATCAGTGTCAAAGCTTACATCAACGTAACCTTTTACGGTGAGCTCTTTGTCACCTCCATATACGAGAAACATATCCTTAGTCCTTTTTAGGTATTTCAGGATGTTCTTGACCGCTGTCCAGTGATCCACTCCTGGATTACTTTGGTACCTCCCTGCTAAACTTATAGCAAGGCATACATCAGGTCTGGTACACAGCATTGCATACATGATAGAGCCTATGGCTGAAGCATAGGGAACATCTTTCATTTTCTCTCTATCTTTTGCAGTGGTTGGGCATTGAGTCTGACTCAACTTCACACCTTGTAACACAGGCAAGAACCCTTTCTTTGCTTGATCCATTTTGAATTTCTTCAAAATCTTGTCAAGGTATGTGCTTTGTGAAAGTCCAATTAAGCGTTTTGATCTATCTCTATAGATCTTTATGCCTAATATGTAAGCAGCTTCACCGAGGTCTTTCATTGAAAAACTCTTATTCAAGTATCCCTTTATGCTATCCAGAAATTCTATATCATTTCCAATCAGCAATATGTCATCCACATATAATATCAGAAATGCTACAGAGCTCCCACTCACTTTCTTGTAAATACAGGCTTCTCCGAAAGTCTGTATAAAACCAAATGCTTTGATCACACTATCAAAATGTTTATTCCAACTCCGAGAGGCTTGCACCAGTCCATAAATGGATCGCTGGAGCTTGCACACTTTGTTAGCTCCCTTTGGATCGACAAAACCTTCCGGTTGCATCATATACAACTCTTCTTCCAGAAATCCATTCAGGAATGCAGTTTTGACATCCATCTGCCAAATTTCATAATCATAAAATGTGGCAATTGCTAACATGATTCGGACAGACTTAAGCATCGCTACGGGTGAGAAGGTCTCATCGTAGTCAACCCCTTGAACTTGTCGAAAACCTTTTGCGACAAGTCGAGCTTTGTAGATAGTAACATTACCATCAGCGTCAGTCTTCTTCTTAAAAATCCATTTATTCTCAATTGCTTGCCGATCATCGGGCAAGTCAACCAAAGTCCATACTTTGTTCTCATACATGGATCCCATCTCAGATTTCATGGCTTCAAGCCACTTTGCGGAATCTGGGCTCACCATCGCTTCTTCATAGTTTGTAGGTTCATCATGATCTAGTAGCATGACTTCCAGAACAGGATTATCGTACCACTCTGGTGCGGATCTCGCTTTGGTTGATCTACGAGGTTCGGTAGTATCTTGACCTGAAGTTTCATGATCAACATCATTAGCTTCCTCACTAATTGGTATAGATGTCGCAGAAACAGTTTTCTGTGATGTACTATTTTCCAATAAGGGAGCAGGTACAGTTACCTCATCAAGTTCTACTTTCCTCCCACTCACTTCTTTCGAGAGAAACTCCTTCTCTAGAAAGGACCCATTCTTAGCAATGAATGTCTTGCCTTCGGATCTGTGATAGAAGGTGTACCCAACAGTCTCCTTTGGGTATCCTATGAAGACACATTTCTCCGATTTGGGTTCGAGCTTATCAGGTTGAAGCTTTTTCACATAAGCATCGCAGCCCCAAACTTTAAGAAACGACAACTTTGGTTTCTTGCCAAACCATAGTTCATAAGGCGTCGTCTCAACGGATTTTGATGGTGCCCTATTTAACGTGAATGCGGCCGTCTCTAAAGCATAACCCCAAAACGATAGCGGTAAATCAGTAAGAGACATCATAGATTGCACCATATCTAGTAAAGTACGATTACGACGTTCGGACACACCATTACGCTGTGGTGTTCCGGGTGGCGTGTGTTGCGAAACTATTCCACAATTTTTCAAATGTACACCAAACTCGTAACTCAAATATTCTCCTCCACGATCAGATCGTAGAAACTTTATTTTCTTGTTACGATGATTTTCAACTTCACTCTGAAATTCTTTGAACTTTTCAAATGTTTCAGACTTATGTTTCATTAAGTAGATATATCCATATCTGCTTAAGTCATCTGTGAAGGTGAGAAAATAACGATATCCGCCTCGAGCCTCAATATTCATCGGACCACATACATCGGTATGTATGATTTCCAATAAATCTGTTGCTCTCTCCATAGTACCGGAGAACGGTGTTTTAGTCATCTTGCCCATGAGGCACGGTTCGCAAGTACCAAGTGATTCATAATCAAGTGGTTCCAAAAGTCCATCAGTATGGAGTTTCTTCATGCGCTTTACACCGATATGACCTAAACGACAGTGCCACAATTAAGTTGCACTTTCATTATCAACTCTGCATCTTTTGGCTTCAACATTATGAATATGTGTATCACTACTATCGAGATTCATAAAAAATAGACCACTCTTCAAAGGTGCATGACTATAAAAGATATTACTCATATAAATAGAACAACCATTATTCTCTGATTTAAATGAATAACCATCTCGCATCAAACAAGATCCAGATATAATGTTCATGCTCAACGCTGGCACCAAATAACAATTATTTAGGTCTAATATTAATCCCGAAGGTAGATGTAGAGGTAGCGTGCCGACCGCGATCACATCGACTTTGGAACCGTTTCCTACGCGCATCGTCACCTCGTCCTTTGCCAGTGCTCGCTTATTCCGTAGTCCCTGTTTCGAGTTGCAAATATTAGCAACAGAACCAGTATCAAATACTCAGGTGCTACTGCGAGCTCTAGTAAGGTACACATCAATAACATGTATATCACATATACCTTTGTTCACCTTGCCATCCTTCTTATCCGCCAAATACTTGGGGCAGTTCCGCTTCCAGTGACCAGTCTGCTTGCAGTAGAAGCACTCAGTTTCAGGCTTAGGTCCAGACTTGGGTTTCTTCTCCTGAGCAGCAACTTGCTTGCTGTTCTTCTTGAAGTTCCCCTTCTTCTTCCCTTTGCCCTTTTTCTTGAAACTAGTGGTCTTGTTAACCATCAACACTTGATGCTTCTTCTTGATTTCTACCTCCGCAGCTTTCAGCATTGCGAAGAGCTCGGGAATAGTCTTGTTCATCCCTTGCATATTATAGTTCATCACGAAGCTCTTGTAGCTTGGTGGCAGTGATTGGAGAATTCTGTCAATGACGCAATCATCTGGAAGATTAACTCCCATCTGAATCAAGTGATTATTATACCCAGACATTTTGAGTATATGCTCACTGACAGAACTGTTCTCCTCCATCTTGCAGCTATAGAACTTATTGGAGACTTCATATCTCTCAATCCGGGCATTTGCTTGAAATATTAACTTCAACTCCTGGAACATCTCATATGCTCCATGACGTTCAAAACGTCGTTGAAGTCCCGATTCTAAGCCGTAAAGCATGGCACACTGAACTATCGAGTAGTCATCAGCTTTGCTCTGCCAGACGTTCACAACATCTGGTGTTGCTCCAGCAGCAGGCCTGGCACCCAGCGGTGCTTCCAGGACGTAATTCTTCTGAGCAGCAATGAGGATAATCCTCAAGTTACGGACCCAGTGCGTGTAATTGCTACCATCATCTTTCAACTTTGCTTTCTCAGGGGACACATTAAAATTTAACGGAACAACAGCACGAGCCATCTATCTACAATCAACATAAACAAGCAAGATACTATCAGGTACTAAGTTCATGATAAGTTTAAGTTCAATTAATCAAATTACTTAACAACTCCCACTTAGATAGACATCCCTCAAATCCTCTAAGTGATCACGTGATCCAAATCAACTAAACCATAATCGATCATCACGTGAGATGGAGTAGTTTTCAATGGTGAACATCGTTATGTTGATCATATCTACTATATGATTCACACTCGACCTTTCGGTCTCCGTGTTCCGAGGCCATATCTGCATATGCTAGGCTCGTCAAGTTTAACCTGAGTATTCTGCATGTGCAAAACTGGTTTGCACCCGTTGTAGATGGACGTAGAGCTTATCACACCCGATCATCACGTGGTGTCTGGGCACGACGAACTTTGGCAACGGTGCATACTCAGGGAGAACACTTCTTGATAATTTAGTGAGAGATCATCTTATAATGCTACCGTCAATCAAAGCAAGATAAGATGCATAAAAGGATAAACATCACATGCAATCAATATAAGTGATATGATATGGCCATCATTATCTTGTGCTTGTGATCTCCATCTCCGAAGCACCGTCATGATCACCATCGTCACCGGCGCGACACCTTGATCTCCATCGTAGCATCGTTGTCGTCTCGCCAATCTTATGCTTCCACGACTATCACTACCGTTTAGTAATAAAGTAAAGCATTACATCGCGATTGCATTGCATACAATAAAGCGACAACCATATGGCTCCTGCCAGTTGCCGATAACTCGGTTACAAAACATGATCATCTCATACAATAAAATTCAGCATCATGCCTTGACCATATCACATCACAACATGCCCTGCAAAAACAAGTTAGACGTCCTCTACTTTGTTGTTGCAAGTTTTACGTGGCTGCTACGGGCTTAAGCAAGAACCAATCTCACCTACGCATCAAAACCACAACGATAGTTTGTCAAATAGACTCCGTTTTAACCTTCTCAAGGACCGGGCGTAGCCACACTCGGTTCAACTAAAGTTGGAGAGACAGTCGCCCGCAAGCCATCTATGTGCAAAGCACGTCGAGGGAACCGGTCTCGCGTAAGCGTACGCGTAATGTTGGTCCGGGTCGTCTCGTCCAACAATACCGCCGAACCAAAGTATGACATGCTGGTAGGCAGTATGACTTATATCGCCCACAACTCACTTGTGTTCTACTCGTGCATATAACATCAAACCATAAAACCTAGGCTCGGATGCCATTGTTGGGTAACGCAGTAATTTCAAAATTTTCCTACGCACACGCAAGATCATGGTAATGCACAACAACGAGAGGGGAGAGTGTTGTCTACGTACCCACGCAGACCGACTGCGGAAGCGATCACACAACGTAGAGGAAGTAGTCGTATGTCTTCCCGATCCGACCGATCCAAGCACCGTTACTCCGGCACCTCCGAGTTCTTAGCACACGTATAGCTCGATGATGATCCCCGGGCTCCGATCCAGCAAAGCGTCGGGGAAGAGTTCCGTCAGCACGACGGCGTGATGACGATCTTGATGTTCTACCGATGCAGGGCTTCGCCTAAGCACTACAACGATATGATCGAGGTGGAATATGGTGGCAGGGGGCACCGCACACGGCTAAGGAACGATCTCAAGGATCAACTTGTGTGTCTAGAGGTGCCCCCTGCCTCCGTATATAAAGGAGCCAGGGGGGCGCCGGCTGGGAGGAGGGCGCAGGAGGAGTCCTACTCTTCCCGGGAGTAGGACTCCCCCCTCCAATCCTAGTTGGACTAGGATTCCCCGAGGGGGAAAGAGAGAGAGGGGGGCCGGCCACCTCTCCTAGTCCTAATAGGACTAGGGGAGGGGAGAGGCGCGCGGACACCTTGGGCTGCCCCTTTCTCCTTTCCACTAAGGCCCATGAAGGCCCATATGGCTCCCGGGGGTTCCGGTAACCTCCCGGTACTCCGGTAAAATCCCGATTTCACCCGGAACACTTCCGATATCCAAATATAGGCTTCCAATATATCAATCTTTATGTCTCGACCATTTCGAGACTCCTCGTCATGTCCGTGATCACATCCGGGACTCCGAACAACCTTCGGTACATCAAAATGCATAAACTCATAATAACTGTCATCGTAACGTTAAGCGTGCGGACCCTACGGTTCGAGAACAATGTAGACATGACCGAGACACGTCTCCGGTCAATAACCAATAACAGGACCTGGATGCCCATATTGGCTCCTACATATTCTACGAAGATCTTTATCGGTCAAACCGCATAACAACATATGTTGTTCCCTTTGTCATCGGTATGTTACTTGCCCGAGATTCGATCGTCGGTATCCAATACCTAGTTCAATCTCATTACCGGCAAGTCTCTTTACTCGTTCTGTAATACATCATCCCGCAACTAACTCGTAGTTGCAATGCTTGCAAGGCTTATGTGATGTGCATTACCGAGAGGGCCCAGAGATACTCTCCGACAATCGGAGTGACAAATCCTAATCTCGAAATACGCCAACCCAACATGTACCTTTGGAGACACCTGTAATGCTCCTTTATAATCACCCAGTTACGTTGTGACGTTTGGTAGCACCCAAAGTGTTCCTCCGGAAAACGGGAGTTGCATAATCTCATAGTCATAGGAACATGTATAAGTCATGAAGAAAAGCAATAGCAACATACTAAACGATCGGGTGCTAAGCTAATGGAATGGGTCATGTCAATCAGATCATTCAACTAATGATGTGACCTCGTTAATCAAATAACAACTCTTTGTTCATGGTTAGGAAACATAACCATCTTTGATTAACGAGCTAGTCAAGTAGAGGCATACTAGTGACACTCTGTTTGTCTATGTATTCACACATGTATTATGTTTCCGGTTAATACAATTCTAGCATGAATAATAAACATTTATCATGATATAAGGAAATAAATAATAACTTTATTATTGCCTCTAGGGCATATTTCCTTCACCATCATGGAAGATGAGGAGGAAGAAGAAGAGGTTGCTGCACCAGCACCTAAGGCACCTAAAATTATGGGTGATGCTATAAGATCAGGGGCTGCCACATCTAAGCCCAAAGAAGCACCCAAAGCTGCCTCCAAGCCCAAGTCTGCACCAAAGAGAAATACAAGGAGCATACCTGCAACTGAGAAGAACAAGGCCCCAGTGCCTGAGACTGTTGTTGAAGAAGATGATGAAGAGCAAGTTCTCAGAAAACTCAAGCCCAAGATCCCATACCACAATGATGCTCATCCTGTGGCTGAGGATATGAAGCTCAGGAGAGACTCGGGGCTGAGGAAGTGGAGAGAAGCAGATCCGTATGCTTCAAGAAGGAGGACTGTTGTTGACTACAGGTTCCACACTAAGGAATAGCAGGACTTCTATGAGACAGCCTTATTGGATAAGAAGCCCATTGTTTGTGACATGAGATGGGTCGACTGGACCTACATGAAGGAAAATGAGGAACACTATCCTGGTGTGATTGACAGCTTTAGTGCTTGTGGAGTATTAGACTTTGTTGGGCAGAAGCTCACAAAGTGGAATGAGGAGCTTATTATGCAATTCTAGTCCACAGCACATTTCTACCCAGATGAAAAGATCACATGGATGTCTGAAGGTACGAGGTACCAATCTACTGTTGCTGAGTGGGCACAGCTCATCAATGCCCCAGAGGAGCATGAGGATGACTTGGATATCTATGCCAAGAAGAAGATGGACCACAACTCTATGTCCAATATGTACAAGGAAATTCCAAATGAAGCTCTTGAAACTTTCAAATTTGGCTCGGTGCATTATCTTCTGTCGGGGCTGCCAACTATTAATTGGATTTTGAGGCACACTCTCTTGCCCAAGTCAGGTGATCACAAGATGATCAGAGGCCATGCAATCAATTTGCTTCATGTATTTGATGTACCTCAGAAATTCAAGGTCATGAGCCTCATAGTAGAGACTATCAAGAGGACTATAGCAGATCAGAAGAGGAGCTGTGGTTATGCCCCTCAGATTCAGGAGCTCATTAACTCCAAGATGGGCACGAGCATATACTTGTTGGACAAGGAACACTTGCCCATCCGTCCAGATTTTGAAGATAATCAAGTTGTTATGACTGAGAATGAACCATCGTCTGCACAAGCACAAGCCAAGAAGGAGAAGGCAAGGAAGGAGAAAGCTGCCAAGATGCCAACTCAAGAGGAGGCATCTGAGTATTTCTTGAAAACCAAACAAGAGCAGCTTGGTTACTTGATTGCATCCAGCCTGCGGATTGAGCAAGGACTAGCCACCCTAACTCAGAACCAGGCAAGCTTAGAGAGGATCATGGAACAAAAGTTCTATGACTTGGATGTCAAAGTGACAGAGACTCAGACTGCAGTGGAGCAGCTCCAGGATGACATGCAGGAGAGGAGAGGCAAGACTACAACTGATGCCTTTGTCAGAGTGCCACGAGGTCCGAGGTCGTCTGCAGTGCCAGTTGCTGACCCCAGAGCCACCACGTCTGCACCAGCTACAGCCTCAGTTCCACCAGCTCCAGCATCTACTTCAGCCTCGACCCCGACCACGTCTACAGAAGGCTTCGTCCTTGGAGTGCTCTGGACTCCACCACCACCTGAAGATCAAGCCTGAGTGTCGACTTAGCACTATGCATTTTCTAGAAACTTTTTGGTAACTTGTTGCCAAAGGGGGAGAAAATGTATAGATCATAGGCTTCGAGAGAGAGAGTGTTGCTTTTTTCTCTCTTGCTTTATTTGGTGGTTTTTCGAACTTTGTTTGCTTTTGAGTGCTTGAGATACTATGTCATTGCTCGTGAGACATTGATGATCATGTGTTTGATCATAAGCTACACTTAATGTTTGCTTAATATTATCATCTTATCTATCTTATGTGATCATTCACTATTCTTGGTGATGAGTGCATGTATTTCATTCTTATCATTTTAAGCGCTCCACCAAGATGTATGTGACATGGAAGAGTAACCCATGACTCTAACTCTTTGTGCATTTGCAGTCCAAAGCAAATTTTAAATATGCACAAATTTAGGGGGAGCTCTTACTTATCACATACTTCTCAAAGCGACGATATATTTCATGCTTATTATCATTTGTCGAAGCTTTGATCTATATGTTGTCATCAATTACCAAAAAGGGGGAGATTGAAAGTGCAACTATCCCTAGGTGATTTTGGTAATTCATAACAACATATAGCTCATTGAGCTAATGCTATTCCAAGATGACTATTTCAGGAAAGCTCAATGATTGGCATGGCATGGATGTGAAAGTGGAACCCTCAAAATGCTAAGGACAAAGGATTGGCTCAAGCTCAAAAGCTCAAGACTCTTCATTTTATATTTTAGTGATCCAAGATCACATTGAGTCTTTAGGAAAAGCCAATACTATCAAGGAGGGATGAGGTGTTGCTTAATGAGCCTCTTGCTTCATGTGCTTAGTGATATGCTCCAAAACCCTCAACTACTTTCCCATATCCACATATGACCTAAACCCTAAGCCAAACTTGGTCCTACCGATTCTTTCTATCCGGCGCCACCGAGTTTCACTTGTCATAAGCCACTGCCAAACCCTAGCAATTCGGTTCTACCGATAGGGATCTCGGTCTCACCGAGATGGGATTGCAAACTCTTTGTTTCCCTTTCATAACTTTTCGGTCTCACCGAAAGAGCGGATCGGTCCCACCGAGATTGCAATGTAAATTCAGTGTTTCCTTTTTGTAACTTTTCGGTCTCACCGAAAGAACAAATCGGTCCCACCGAGTTTGCCTGACCAACTCTCTGGTTAGCTAATTACCAAAATCGGTCTCACCGAGTTTGTGTAATCGGTCTCACCGAGATTACGTTATGCCCAAACCCTAACCATATCGGTCCTACCGAGTTGCATGTCAGTCCCACCGAAACTCTCTAACGGTCACTAGGTTTACCTTTTCGGTCCGACCGAGTTTGTTGATTCGGTCCCACCGAGATTGGAAAACTGTGTGTAACGGTTGGATTTTGTGTGGAGGCTATATATACCCCTCCACCTCCTCTTCATTCGTGGAGAGAGTCATCAGAACACATACACAATTCCAACTCATATGTTCTGAGAGAGAACCACCTACTCATGTGTTGAGACCAAGATATTCCATTCCTACCATATGAATCTTGATCTCTAGCCTTCCCCAAGTTGCTTTCCACTCAAATCTTCTTTCCACAAAATCCAAATCCTATGAGAGAGAGTTGAGTGTTGGGGAGACTATCATTTGAAGCACAAGAGCAAGGAGTTCATTACCTACACACCATTTGTTACTTCTTGGAGAGTGGTGTCTCCTAGATTGGCTAGGTGTTACTTGGGAGCCTCCGACAAGATTGTGGAGTTGAACCAAGGAGTTTGTAAGGGCAAGGAGATCGCCTACTTCGTGAAGATCTACCGCTAGTGAGGCAAGTCCTTCGTGGGCGATGGCCATGGTGGGATAGACAAGGTTGCTACTTCATGGACCCTTTGTGGGTGGTTGCTTCTTCGTGGACCCTTCGTGGGTGGAGCCCTCCGTGGACTCGCGCAACCGTTACCCTTCGTGGGTGGAACCCTCCGTGGACTCGCGCAACCGTTACCCTTCGTGGGTTGAAGTCTCCATCAACGTGGATGTAGGATAGCACCACCTATCCGAACCACGGGAAAAACATCCGTGTCTCCAATTGCGTTTGAATTCTCCAAACCCTTCCCTTTACATTCTTGCAAGTTGCATGCTTTACTTTCCGCTGCCAATATACTCTTTGCATGCTTGGTTGAATTGTGTGATGATTACTTGACTTGTCCTACAATAGCTAAAATCTGCCAAGAACTAAAATTGGGAAAAGGTTAAGTTTTTATTTGGTCAAGTAGTCTAATCACCCCCCTCTAGACATACTTTCGATCCTACACCAAGTTCTTTAATAAAGTCCTTAATCTAGAGGAGTGACCAAGTATCTACTTCATAGTAATCGAAATTGTTAATTAAGCCATCCACTTATGTCTTGTATGAGCCATGCTCGCAAACAGAACCACGATGATGAATTTCTACTGCGAAACCATCCTCAGGTGGTCCTGGTGAGAGAAAAAAGGGAAATTTCCTAGAAACTATAAATCAATTGAAATCCTAGTTCCTAGATCGGACATAAGTGGTACATAAATGTGGTTAATGTCAATGCTTCATGTAATCTATGTCCTAAGAGACTCGAATATACACATAATTGTCCCAATGAACTCAAAATAATGGCCAAATCGCTGGGAAGAAAAGCTAGGGTTCGTACCGTACCGTGGAGGGGGGGGATCAGGGGCTTGTCGTTTCCTGTCTTAATCGGATCCACGGGCTCGCTTCCAGCCACGGTAGTGACATCGCTTGCCATTCCCACCACCATTTAGATGGCCCCAAGAAACTGCCGCCGACCACCGCCCAGAAGCATTTGAGAGGGGAAAGGAAAGAAAGGTGCGGGAACGAAAATGATCACAACGGTTGCGTCTTTTTCACAAAAAGTCAAGTGATTTGCTCGACATGGAGGTGCTCAACATGCCACAGGTGCAGGGACGCGGGCAATTTTAGGATGAACGATGACACAACTTGCTTTCTTTTAGTACCCAAAAAAGTCGTTTGAAAGATTTAGGACTAACTTGACACAAATAAAAAAGATTAGGACATCCCGTGTATTTTACCTTTTTTTATATTGGCATAAAGGATGCGAACCGTTTTCTATCATGCATATTATAAATAACGTTCATGGATCCACTATTCGACGTGTTGGAGATTCGTGCACGCGTTGCTCGCTGCGGGACAATGAAATGTTACGATACACTCTTTAAGAAGCAGAATCTAGGTGAAGCTAGATGAATGTTTAGCGATGCATTCTCCTTTTACTCCATACAAAACCTGTCAAAAAGTTATGTACTACTCAGAAACAAGGCAAAACTTCGATAAAACCGAAAACATGTGCAACGAATCTCCAGGTGACCATAGACAACGGATCCATGCATGTTGGCATGGTAAAAGGATAATCTCCATAGATTATGAGCTCTCACAGGAGATCTTTAGAAGTGAGGAGATTCCTCCTGACTTCTTTTTGGCTTGTTTCTTTACTCCCCTCATAGTGGATGCCTGCTTCTCTTACCTAGTTGCTCATGACTGAAACAACAACTTGTTTACGGCCCGTCATCGAGCCACATCTCATATCGGATCAAGAGCATGCTAAAGTTTTGAACCGAGGAAGGAGCATGGAAGTGGGGTGAGGCAGGTGAGGGACTAGCGGAGAAAGGTGGGCCCCATGGTCGATGTAGTGCGATTAGGGGCATTGCAATTTTTTTCACTTACCGACGGGGATGTTAGGGATTCATGGGATCACATGATGCGTAGGGGGTAGCGGCGGTGCTGTAGGGTGGGGCGGCGGCGTCCACGTCGTGCATGCCGGCGGCTCCACGCAATGAACGCAGGCGGTGCCAGAGGGAATAGTCGACCAGCGCTATCTAGGTCAAAACGTCTGCGCGAGGGGTGGCGGGCCGTGGAGCGGCGCCGGAGCAAGGCGATCCCACTGGGAGGGAAGAGGCGCTGGTTGCACCATCACGACGACCGCAGACAATCGCTTAATAGTGAGGATAACCTGCTTACATCACCTTGTTGTACTTACCCTTGCTCTTCATGGACGATGGGCTCTCACCGGAGATCTCTAGAAGTAGGAGAATCCTTCCGAAATCTGTTCGGCTTGTTAGGACTATACTATAAATGACCCCAACCACCAGGCCAGATGGCTATTTGATCTCACAACTATCAAAATTTGCCTAAAGTAATTGCTCCAAATATTTGCCAAATTTTGAAAAATATTTAAACACACAGGCTCGACTTTCTTTCCCCATCCACCCAACCCAAACCCTAGAGAGAAAAAAAAGGAAGGAAAAAATCAGCAAAAAAAGAGAGAGAAAATGCGCCGCCGTTGTTCGCCGTTGTGACCCCGCCGCCGGCGAGGCCTCCCCCGCGTCCATGGATCTTTCCGCCGCAAGCGCCCTCGCCGTCCTCAGCAAGCTGCAGCTCCTCGGCTTCTGCGTCGGCCTCCAGATCCCCGACGACGCCGCCGACCCCTCCGAGGTGTTCGACACCATCCTCGCCGCGTTCCTGGGCGAGGTCTACCCCGGCGAGCGCGATGCGCGCCCGCTCCCGGCCGCCCTCGGCGACGGGCGCCGCGTGGACCTCCTCCGCCTCTTCACCGCCGTCCGCGCCGCCGGCGGCTACGCCGTGGTCTCGTCGCCCTCTGCCGGCGTCTGGGCCGCAGCCGCCGGATCCGCGGCCCTCGCCGCGCCCGTCAAGCTGATCTATGCCAAGTACCTCGGCGCGCTGGAGCGCTGGATCCAGAGGCTCCCGGAGGCACAACCACCGCCGTCTGACGAGATGCGGCAGGAGCTGCTGCTCTGCGTCCGCGGTGCCAATGGAGTTGAGATGGAGGAGCCGTCCATGGACTGCAATGGGCAGCATGGCGCGCTCAAGAGGAAGAGGGAAGACATTGCTGGGATGCTGGATTGGGTGAGGGGGCTCGCCGAGAGTGTCTCGGAGGAGGGCGCCATCGCCGCCGGGTTGGCGGATGGATACTTCCCGGTGGCATTGGCGGCGCGGGAGGCGGTGTCCAGGAAGAGGGCACGCCGCGCAAGCGTGACCAACGGCGCGCTCTCGCAGGTGATTCCGACACCTTTGATAAACTTGTTGCTGAAGATAATGTTTGACATATTGGTATTGCATCACTGCACTGCACATATATAGGCAGACATACATACAGAATTGGCACTGGATTACTTCAGCAATACATACATACAGAGATGTTAGCTGGCAACATCTATCTCTATCCCTTTGATCTTCTACGTTTAGGCCCTGTTTCGATTGTCGTTTTCCTTTTAAATACCCCTGTAAAAATACACGTCTGTACCGAAGGATAAGATTGTCGTTTTGTTTCCAGCTGAAAATTGCTCGTGGTCGGTAATTTAAAGGCCTTAGTGCCACTGGACTGTACTAGTGGAGATCCACATATTAGATAATTTGTTTGATTTCCCCTAAACATAAGTAAATAAATAAAATTCATGCTTCAGGTCTTACCAGTCTTTTCATTAGTGCTTTAATTAAGGCCTGGACACCCTTGTAAATTTGGCTACCTACCCTACAAATGGAGCATTGCCGTTCCTTTTCTTTCTAATTTTGATTGTGCAGATTGGATGCTGGTAAAAGAGCATTTAGAAGAGTATTTAAAAGGAGCATTTAACTACTTCTATCTTCATTTTGGTGACGTGGTATATAGTTCGGGCAAAATGTGTGAACTTCCCATTTGCCGTCTCTGTGTTAGAACTTCTGGAGGGATACGCGGGTGCTACCAACCAGAGGGCAAAATCTGGCCTAACCCTGCTTAAGCATTACACTGTGCACAATTTAAGCTACAGTATCTTTGCTCCCTGATGTTCGCTCATGTATCATTGGGATGACGGATACTATAAATAGAGCTATGAAATCTCCCTGATGCTTTGGCCCCGGATATTACCTGTCGGGTACTGTGGGTGGTTGAAAATATTTTGTTTGCTTTATTGCCTTGAAGATGATAGTCCCCTATAAATAGAGCTATGAAACCTTACCTTTCTGGCTAAGCCGATTACTCGGCAACTGGATACATATCTTATTCATAGTCACTGAATGTTTTTTTCTTCTGATGGCGCAGGAAACTGGTTGCAGGTGCTGCAGGAGTACCACCTGTGCCAGAATTGGTGTTCAATGCAGCAAAATTGTTCAACAACCTGGTTCGGATACTAATAATCTAACAAGAGTTGTTGATGTGAATGGATCCTCGACGGTCATAGAACAGGCGAGCAGTGTGAACGGACAATTGAAGCATTCTAAAAGTCAGCAGAGGAACAAACTACTAGTGGGCTCCAATTATCAAGCAGTGGTGCCACAGTGGACTGGCTTTCCGCCTGAAAATTACGGCGATCCGGAAACCCTCAAATGGCTGGGCACAAACATCTGGCCTCCAGAAAATGAGAACAAAATAACCCGAACTTACCATGACCCTATTGGCAAAGGCAGAGAATATGTTTGCAGCTGCAACGTCCCGCGATCAGTAGAATGTGTCAGGTTTCACATTGCAGAAAGGCGGCTGCAGCTGAGACGTGAACTCGGCCCTGCTTTCTACCAGTGGGGATTTGACCATATGGGCGAGGAGGTTGCCCTTTCTTGGACGGATGAAGAGGAGGCAAGTTTCAAGGCTGTAATGCAGACCTATGCGCCATCTCCAGCAAGGAATTTATGGAACCATCTTCAGTCATCCTTCCGCTGGAAGCCGAGGAAAGAACTTGTGAGCTATTATTTTAATTGTTTTCTGCTTAGGCGGAGGTGTTACCAGAATAGGACCGCACCAAAGAAGATAGATAGTGATGACGAGGAAGAGACAGAGTTTAGGTTTTTGGGAAACCGTATGGGACAAAGTGCAACCAAGTATGACAGCACCAAGCGCACCGTTTGCATTCAGAGTACTCACTGCATGGATCTGGATGATGAGTAGTTGCTGATTGATCACATTCTAGGAGGCTGGTTGAAGCCTGTTCAGGAGTTTGGATTTATAAATGGCCCCCATTCATTGATTTGGTTGACATTGCACATGAGTTGCTGTGAGCAAAGAGTTAGACCATTTTGCTTACTGTTTTCAGAGCCTTGCCAGCAATCCAAGTTTTGACATGGACTTGTATGTTGTATCCGAGAAGTAAAAAAAAATGCACTGGTATTTATTTTTGAAACAGAGAACTGCAGGAACAGTAAACTTGATTTGTACAAGTGAGAGATGAGGAGGATATATAGAGGCAGAGCTGATCCAAGCCAGTTGCAGTCTTTGGGGCTGAGAGGATTAACCTGTTGTATACATTGTGGAATATTATGTTGTTATCAGAGAGAACCTGACTGACTTGTATCATCATCATCATGTATACCTGTATCCTCTGTGGATTGACATGTACATTGACCAGTAGGTAAAAGTATATGGAGTGATGGCCCGTATCATCATCATCATCATCATCATCATCATCATGTACACAGTAGCCCGTTCCGGTCGTATTTCTCTCTCTAGATATGGAGTGATGGCAGGCATAGGAATGATATGTTGAGGTTAGTCTTGTGAAACTAATGTTGCAGTTGTTGTTTGTTGTAGACTGAGCATGTCTGTTTTATTTCTTTGGGTTTCGTTCGGCATCTCAATAAGTACATGTCTGTTTTAGTTTATGAGTTGTTTCTTTTCTTTCTTGTGAGCTATAAATAAATGTCAAATAGTATTATCAACCTTGGGAAATATTATCAACATTTACTCCTCTGTCACATATTAACCGACAGATAAATGGGAATCGGCTTTAGCATAGTCTGATCTGATGTACTAGAATTTAGTTCCAATTTTGAATTTTAGGCATTAGCTTTGGTGGTGCTGTGCTGTGCTGTGCTGTGCTGTGTAGGTTTGGTGGTGCAAGATGACGGCGTCGTCTTGCTGCTGCTTCCGACTGCTGTTGAGTCGGTGTCTGTTTCCCAAGATTATGCTTGTGGGTTTTGATCTGAAGAAGAATAAATTGGAGCTTAGCGAATTGAGGTTGGTTTCTACGTACGTATTTGGTTTGGTTAGCCATCCCGTCCCGTGGTTAATTTTTTTTGGCTGGCCATGTTTATGTTGCTAGTACTGTAACCAAATCTGAGATGAGTCTGCAACTGTAAACTAGCTTGTGGCAAGCATCTGATCATTTGAAATCTGCAGTCTTGTCCGTGTGAGTGATGCATCCCGTCGTTTAATATTTTGGCCATTAGCTTTGGTGGTGCTGTTCTCTGTTGTGCTGTGTAGGTTTGGTGCTGCAAAGGTTCAAGTCAGTACCTGTTTCCCAAGATTGTGCTTGTGAAAAATGTTCGTGAAAGTTTCTTGGATTTGGAAAAAGATCATGAGTTCAAAAGATGTTCAATAAATGAAAAATTGTTCCCGAATTTTAAAATAGATCACAAATTTGAGAAACATTCAAAAATTCAAAAAAATATTCACAGATTGAAAAGTGTTTGTGGATTTGAAACAAGTTCAAAAATTCAAAGAAAATTGTTAAATGAAAAATATTTGCACATTTGAAAAATATCACAAAATTAAAAATAGTTCATGGATTTAACAAAGTTCATGAACTTGAGAAAAGGTCTCATTTTTTTTTAAAAAAATGCGAATTTGAGTAAAGTTCATGAACTTGAAAAAATATTAACGATTTAAAAAATGTTCATCATTTCAAAATGTAAAAAAAAGAAAAGAAAAAAATGAATGAGTAAAAAGAGTAATGAAAACAACAAAGAAACTGAAAGATAAATCAAAATAGTACTAAAAAAGAGAACGGAAAATAATGTGAAAACCAGAAAGGAAAAAACCAAATAGAAAACCATGGCTGGAAAATACAGAAAGACTGTCAAAAAAAGAGAAACCGAATAGAAAACCATGGCTGGAAAATACAAAAAGACTGTCAAAAAAAAAGAGAAACCGAAAAGAAAACCATGGCTGGAAAATACACAAAGACTGTAAAAAAAAAGAGAAACCATGCGAAAGAACATTCTAGAATGTTCCCAAAAGCGGCAATTAACCACACTGTTCCATGGGCCAGGCCGTTAGAAGTAGCAGCCCCCCACCTGAGCTCTCGCTACGAATAAAGAGCTATCACCAGATAGGATATACCCCTAAAAAAACCAGATAGGATATGGCTAAAACTTGCGTGTCTCAAATGTTTTTGTTGGATATTTATGCAAAATATTTTATTTTTGAGCCCATCAAAAAATATTTTATTTTATTTTTGAGAGACATATCATTTAAGGACGCGTCTACACAGCGGCCGGCTGCTCCCTGTCGTTTCGGAGCAGCCGGCCAAAATACAAAAAGTTTGATATGTAATCCATAAAAAGAAATGTCTTGTCCTTATGTCTTGTCCTTTTTGTCCTTTATATTGATTAGATTTTTTTCCATCTGGTCCTTTTTTCATGACATATTAAATGCCCGAAACAGTTATCTTTTAGATGTAGAGTGCATGTGCATTTAATTTGTGGTTTTAAATTTTCAAAAAACAATAACTTTCAAATTGCGCATCAAAATTAAGATTCGTTTTCACTACTGGAACCATCGCGGCGTGCTCTTCGAAACTAAATCCCACATGAGTATATTTCGACGAATTTTTTTGTGCAATTTTGTCCCCGTTTTGTGCAACTGACTAACCGTTGTTGTGTAACTACCTGACAGGGATGTGCAACTTTTCTCGTACACTGTAGACATGCAGTTTTTCTCTATGGTGCCTCCACCTTCAAACTGCCTCCTTTCAGTGAGATGTGCAACTTCGTTTGTTGCCTAGGCCATGCAGTTTTCACTAGTGGCACCACCCCATACTACTCTCTAACAGTGAAATGTGCATTTTCGCTGTGCCCTAGCCAACTGCCTAGTAGTCGTCGTGTGTGGGCAGCCCCCACAACCGTGTTCGAGGGACTATCCTATGAGGATGTCCCAACTCCACGGTCACGCATGTGCGACTATGCACACAAGAGTGTGCAACTCCGTGGTCGGACGTGGGCATCTCCCACAGTAGTTCATGTGCGACTATGCAGACGAGATTGTGCAACTGTGTGGCCATGCATGTGCGACTATGCCGATGAGAGTGTGCAACTCCGTGGTCGGACATGACCACGTCCCACAAAAACTTATGTGCGACTATGCGGACGAGATTGTGCAACTCTGTGGCCATGCATATGCGACTGTGCCGACGAGAGTGTGCAACTCCGCGGCCATGCATGAGCACCTCCCACGATAATTCATGTGCGACTATGCGGACGAGATTGTACAACTCTGTGTTCATGCATGAGCATCTCCCACGATAATTCATGTGCGACTATGCGGACGAGATTTTGCAACTCTGTGTTCGTGCATGTGCAACTATGCCGACGAGAGTGTGCAATCCCGCGGCCATGCGTGAGCACCTCCCACGATAATTTATGTACTATGCACACGAGATTGTGCAACTCTGTGGCCATGCATGTGCGATTATACCGACGAGAGTGTGCAACTCCGCGGCCGGGCATGAGCACCTCCCACGACAATTCATGTGCGACTATGCGGATGAGATCGTGTAACTCTGTGACCATGCATACTGTGCCGACAAAAGTGTGCAACTCCGCGGCCATGCGTGAGCATCTCCCCACGGACCCGCGACTAATGCATTGCGTCCTTGCATCGACAATGACCCGGCGGAGATCATCATCATCGGGCACATCGTCTGGTTCCTCTTGATCTTCAGCAGCTTCACCCGTGGCAGCATCATTGGGCACATCGTCTGGTTCCTCTTGATCTTCACCAGCTCCCCACGTTGCAGCATCACCGTATTCAGGGGGCACATAGTTGTCATCGTACTCTTCTTCTTCGCCGTCTTCCATCATAACCCCTATTTCTCCGTGCCTCGTCCAAACATTATAGTGTGGCATGAAACCCTTGTAAAGAAGGTGGGAGTGAAGGATTTTCCGGTTAGAGTAAGACCTCATATTCCCACATTCAGTGCATGGACAACGCATAAAACCATTCTGCTTGTTTGCCTCAGCCGCATCGAGAAACTCATGCACGCTCTTAATGTACTCGCGGGTGTGTCTGTCACCGTACATCCATTACCGGTTCATCTGCGTGCATTATATATAATTAAGTGTCCAAATTAATAGAAGTTCATCATCACATTAAAACCAAAGTGCATACATAGTTCTCATCTAACAACATATAGCTCTCCAGAGCATCTACTTAATTAAACCATACATTGAAACTATGTAAAACATTTCAATGCGAAAACAAATGCGATCATAATCGCAACCAAGGTAACAATTGATCCAACGGTATAATGATACCAAGTCTCGGTATGAATGGCATATTTTCTAATCTTTCTAATCTTCAAGCGCATTGCATCCATCTTGATCTTGTGATCATCGACGACATCCGCAACATGCAACTCCAATATCATCTTCTCCTCCTCAATTTTTTTTATTTTTTCCTTCAACAAATTGTTTTCTTCTTCAACTAAATTTAACCTCTCGACAATAGGATCGGTTGGCATTTCCGATTCACATACATCCTAGATAAATAAAATCTATGTCACGTTGGTCGGCATAATTTTCATAAACAATAAATGAACCAATAGTTATAAAGATAATATACATACCAAATCCGAATCATAGACAGGACGAGGGCCGACGGGGGCGGATACCAAAACCATCGCACTATATAAGATGCAATAATAAATGTAAGAAAATGATACAAGTATCTATCTAAACATACAAGTAAGAATATTTTTCCTTTCAGAAAGAAGATAAGAACAAGAGGCTCACCACGGTGGTGTCGGTGATGAGATCGGCGCGGGTGATCGACGGCGGTGAAGACGGGGATGGGGCGTGACGGACCGCTAAATCTAGACAAATCTCGAGGAAAATGGAGCTTGGAGGTCGAGCTTCGAGAGGAGAAAGCTTAATAGTGTGGCTCGGGCATTCCATCGAACACCTCATGTGCATAGGAGGTGAGCTAGAGCACCACAAAGCCCTCTCCCCCTCGGCCAGAAAAAACAGAGCACTGTGCTCTGCTCTTGCGCGAGGGGGTATATATAGGCACCTCATTGGTCCCGGTTGGTGGCATGAACCGAGACCAAAGGGGAGCCTTTGGTCCCGGTTCAAGCCACCAACCAGGACCAATGGTAGTGGGCCAGGAGCGAGGCCCATTGGTCCCGGTTCGTCCCACCAACCGGGACCAAAAGGTCCAGACGAACCGGGACCAATGGCCCACGTGGCCCGGCCGGCCCCCTGGGCTCACGAACCGGGACCAATGCCCACATTGGTCCCGGTTCTATACTGAATCGGGACTAATGGGCTGAGCCGGCCTGGACCATAGCCCTGTTTTCTACTAGTGAACCGTGCCGACGAAAGTGTGCAACTCCGCGGCCATGCGTGAGCATCTCCCCACGACAATTCATGTGCGACTATGCGGACAAGATTGTACAACTCTCTGTACATGCGTGTGTGACTATGCCGGCAAGAGTGTGCAACTCCGCGTCCGGGCGTAAGAACCTCCCACGATAATTCATGTGCTACTATATGGGCCAGATTGTGCAACTCTGTTGCCATGCATGTGCGACTGGGCCGACGAAAGTGTGCAACTTGGCGGCGGGGCATGAGAACGTCCCACGATAATTCATATGCGATTATACGGATCAGATTGTGTAACTATATGGTTATGCATGTGCCAAATAAAACTAGTATATGTGCAACTACAACTAGTGTGAGTATCAACTAGCCATCCAGGAAGAGTCTAGATGCACGAACACACAGCCGCGTGCAGACCACCGCGATGCATTCATCCGTGCTCCCTTCTTCTTGTCCTTGCCACGTGCTCCCTTCTTCCCGTCCACAACAAGGATGCATGCACCCTTCTCATTCACTCCCAGCCTTTTGGATCAATGGATTCGGAGGGAGGCGCTCTACATTTGTACTGCTACATAGAAATAAAATGGAGTGAGAAAGAAGATGTGGCTGCAGGAAGAAAAGAGCGAGAAGAGAATCTGAATTTGCTTTCCCCCTTGTTTGACCCGTTCCTCCCCTTACATGTGTTATTCCCTGAGGTGCTGCTGCCTGAAGAGAATCTGATGCCGCAAAGAAAATATGGATGCTAATAAACAGAGAACTGCAGGAACAGTAAACTTCGTCTGTACAAGTGAGAGATGAGGAGGATATATAGAGGCAGAGCTGATCCAAGCCAATTGCAATCTTTCGGGCTGAGAGGATTAACATGGTGTATACATTGTGGAATAGTAGTATGTTGTTATCAGAGAGAACCTGACTGACTTGTATCATCATCATCATGTATACCTGCTTTCGCCCCCTCATTTTTTATCCTCTGTGGATTGACATGTACATTGAGCAGTAGGTATAAGCATACCTGACAGTAGCTTGCTCTAGCCTATTCTGGTTGCATCTCTAGAGTGATGGCATAAATAGGAATAGAACGTTGAGGTTAGTCTTGTGAAACTAATGTTGCAGTTGTTCTTTGTTGTAGACTCGGCATATTTTATTTCTTTGGGAATTTTGTTGTTCCGGCATCTCAATAAGAACATGTCTATTTGTCTACTAGCACATATACCCGTGCGTTGCAACGGGAAAAATTGATGTTTTGTTTTCAAGCATAATGTCTTGTAGCACCGGATTCACTGCGAAGAACATGCTGCAATGCATCATCCTTTCACAAAATGAACATAAAAAATAGGATGCAATTTATTAGCATCCATATTTTCTTTGCGGCATAACCTTCCACTAATTCCGATTAAGTATAATCCTTCCTTTAGTTACAATGACGTCCTCACCCATTTTAGTCGGGAATCAAATCCTTCCTTTTCTAATTTAGTAGCCCTTAGCCACATCCATTTAAATATCCTATTTAAGCCCACAATCCTTCCTTTAGTTAGCTCACTCGCTTAATTAGCTCGCCCTACACGTGAGGGCTGCTCTCCTTTGTTTTAACCGTCCGTTGGTTGATTCCTGAGACCGCTTGTATATTTACTGGTGGTAACCATTGTAAAAGAGCGAGGTGGGATTAGTGAACGTGAAAGATGCATAGCTCGCTGGTTGTTACATCAAAGAGCTAGACAGGAGGTACCGTGTTTAATTTCCACAATGTTGATTTGTTTTGACCCAATTATTTTTCGCGGTCTCTATGTAAGCCCATAGAAGGCCCCGTGTGTACGACAGTACGAGCGAACCAAACCAAACCAATAATACCTATTCCCTTTAATAGTAGGTATAGATATAGATATCGATATAGATATAAATAAACGAGTTGTTTCTAGCGGCAGCATTTTCCTTTTCTTTCTTGTGAGCTATAAATAAATGTGAAATATTATCAACCTAAGCACCACACTTATTTACTCCTATGTCAGAGATTAACCGACAGACAAATGGGTACCATACTGTCTGATGTGCTACAATTTAGTTCCAATCGAACAGCTTGCATACCTTTTTTTAGAACGAAGGCTCAAGGGGAGCCCGGCTTTGAATTAATGAAGCCATCAACCGGCCAGGATTACACAAGGCCACCAAGCAATAGCGACCAAAAGATACAATGGAGCTTAGTGAACAGCTAACAATGCAACACACACTACAACAAAAAGAAAAATACATGAAGAGCCCTGCTAGTAGTGTCGAAGCCTACTGCACATAGTCAGCAGAGAGAGGAGCAACAGAGAAGCCTCGATGATCAGCCGATAGCCAGAGAAAGGTGTGAACTGTCTGAACCCAAAGACTAGGGAAGAACATCGCTCCCAACGCGAAAGAGGAACCCTTTCCTCTCGCCTAGGCTCGAAGGCGCTCACCCGAGAACTAGAGCAGACGCCAGCCAAATCCCCATCGCAGACAAGTTGCACAACCCTCGCCACACCGCTGGCACACACCACAGCTGCACTGCCACCTCTCCTGAACAACCAAGAGCAGAAGGATAGCCGTCGGGAGGTCGCCGAAGAAGAAAGCTGCAGAGGCCAAGAGGCGGAGCAGGGGAGCACCAGGTCCCGTTCCAATGGCCGCAAGAGGGACTCTTGCGGGAACGAGCACCCTCCACAGAAAGACGCAAACTTGGCCTCGCAGCCGACGGACGCTCACCAACCACATCGTCCCTCTCCTGAAGAACCAGACACCCCAGACGACGCCTCCAACGAGGACGCGACGCGCTAGGCGCCGCCGCCGGCCAACCCGAGACGGGTTTTGGGTTTTCACCCGGGGTCTGGGACAGGGGTGAAGAGGAGAGCCCTCAACGGCGCCTCCAGGGGAGAACACGACGCGCACACGCGCCGTCGCCGTCGTGGCCGAAGGACCGGCCAAGGGTTTCCCCAGGGCTCGAACCTGAGCACCCGCACCCCGCCAGCACCGGATCTGGCGACCAGAGTCGCAGAAGGGCACGACCGAAGCGGAGGAGAGAGCAGGGGAGGAGGGCGCCTGACCTTGAGATCTGGGACAGAGGGAATCCGCACCGCGACCACCCGCTGTATCCACGCTGCCCGGGCAGCCGAGGATGCCGGCCACCACTTCCTGCGCGTGCCGCCAGTCGCGGAGGCAGCGCCGCCTCATCATCCGGGGCCGCTGCCCTGGCTTCCAGGTCCTTCGCGGGGGCACGAAGCAACGCATCACCTCACCGCCACCTTCATCGACGACCCACCAGGCTTGCCCGTCGATCCCCTCAGGTGGCGGCGTTGAGGGGCTGGGATTGAGGGGGTGGCGGCGCGGGGGAAACCCTAGTCGCCCCCGAGTCGCCCTCGGGAGGACGACGCGAGGGCGGGGGGAGGAACGATCTCAAAGTGTTCAATGCACGTCCCAACAGCTTGCATACTTAGAATTCAGTATCATAGTTCCTATCGATTGATGTTATTATTGGCCTAAGAAACTTGGTTCTCTTTCGCAATGGGAATTCGACTGACTGTACCATGACCAATATTCATGGTACTGAAGCATTATGTCAATGTTTTATCCCGGTTTTTGTGGGAATTCAGTAGCGTAGTCTGGTGTGTTGTTTCCAACCAGTTAATGCTATTTCAGGTGAATTCCAGTTACGCGTATTTATGTTGATCTAACAATTAATGGTGCTTGCATTCTTGGAATATTTGCACTGCATCACCTATGTTTTCAGCATAAAAGTCTGAAACTGGGATTACGTATGCAAATTGTTTATTGGATATACAATACTTCCTCTAGGGCTGTTTCTGGCAGTATTATTTTTATTTAAGTTTTTTCATTAAAAAGAGAAGAAAATAAATTCTCTGAGTAGTCCGTCCCGCACACCTTTCGATACTGCTTGGACTCCAGTCCAAGGACTTGGCCCCTGCTTTACATTCAAAGGAGAAGAAAAAGAAAAAGAAAAGGAGGAAGAATCTGACAGTAAAATCTTTATTCTTCAAGTAGCTCCAGCCTCAAGCAAAGAAGCAGCCAGCTACAGATGCCTTGGCTAAAACTAAAGCAACCCCTGCACTGCACTGCATACCAGCAAGTCCTTCTGCTATAGATCTGCACACAAGGTTAAGCTACTATCAATCAAAACCACTAATATGCATGATTCTTCTGTTACATATATTATTTTTCTCATCTTAATTGCTTGATGTTTCTCTTCTTTCCAAAAGAACAATCATTTTTAATTATGCATCTACTAACAATGTTTCTTCAGGCAGGCACGGACATAACTATCTCTTGCGCTCTTCTGGTATAAGTAACTACTAGGTGCCATCCGGAGGTGCAGATCGATCGATGGGTTAGATGTCTGGTTTGCTGGGCCTCCATTGAAATACTAGTCGTCATGCCTCGACAGGTATTAATTTGTTTGCCTACACACGCAATTCTTCTGGTGCTATGTTATATATGTCAGAGATTCTTTTCTTAGTTGATTCTTGAGTAAAAATTGTTACTTTCTTCTATTATTACATTCAAGAATTAATTACGTGTTCATTAGCTCCATGGATCAACCAAGATGGCAACATCACACACACACACACACAGACACAGACACAGAGGATGCAATTTCAGGCTTAATATTATTACTGGAGCTAGGAGGCTAGTTAGAAGGGGACGGACCACTATCCATCCTTTCCTTCTAACACTGACCACCAAATCAAAACATCACTTCTGCTCTGTCCGACTAACACTGGCCCCACGCATGCAGTTTAGTTAATTACTAATGTCCATCCGAATAATAACACAAGGCCTTTTTCGTATACATGTTTCTACTGCTAATCAACTAACTGTTATAAACTAATGCAGAGGATTTTCCCGAATACTATCAAAGAAGCCGTGCAAGAGATAATCCCCTATTTGGAGGATACGAGCAATGCTGCACACAAGGCCATATATTTTGATGGATGGGATGGGATGGCTGCTTCGGTGGTGCTTAGAGCCATAGTTGAAGACCCGCCACCGTCACTGCTGAAGAAATTCGACAAGATCATCCATGTTGATTGCTCGAAGTGGAAAAGCCAAAGAGCACTCCAAAGGACAATCGCACAAGAACTGAAGCTCCCTCATCGGGTAATGGATATTTTGGATAGGCAAGATGAAGATGATGATTTCAGAGGGGTA
This sequence comes from Triticum dicoccoides, assembly GCF_002162155.2. Lineage (NCBI taxonomy): Eukaryota > Viridiplantae > Streptophyta > Magnoliopsida > Poales > Poaceae > Triticum > Triticum dicoccoides. Next base: position 509,017 of record NC_041382.1, read on the forward strand.
GATGAAAGCTCCAGAGCTGAGATTGGAGTCATTGCGAGGGAGCTACATAAAGCCCTACGAGAACACATATGCTTATTGGTCTTCCATAATGGCAGCAACAATTTGGTTGACTTGGCTGATTGTGGCATTCCTCAACCGCCTATCTTTGATGTTAAGGTATTGTGGACATTTCGAGGAAGGCTTCGGCTCAACCAAGGAATTAGTGAGAAGGTGGATCCTTCGCATCTTTTCCTTTATGATGAGTACAGTACTTACGGGTGGAATTATTTGCTTCAAATAGAGGCTAGAGAAATTGCTGGGTACACGGATAATCTTGGTGCAGCAGCAGCTACCGAGTGTTGCTTGTATCTCTTGTCATTAAATTCTCAAGGAGGCAATATCATGGACTATGACTGGGCCACACATGCTTCCAACTATTGGGTATGTGATGGGATTATACAGGGAGGTCAGGGTGATGAAGCATGGAAGGTTGCTGCTGCTCTGCATCAACATATAGATATGGAGGATTATGCATCTAATGCACTGCCCTCTTTTGGTCATCGGTTGGAGACTCCTCCGAAACGATGGATATTGGCCAAGGACAGCTCTGTTGTGCAGCCAGAGTCAACGTCATTTTTCCTCACTGCAGCCGCAAGCGAGTCTGATCCATTGTTAAGACCCTTACCTAATGACATGTTTCATCAATCGGACAAACTTCGGGTGCTCAAGTTATGTCATTGCACCTTCAGTTTTTCCTCTCCTCCTTTTAGTCGTTGCCACAAGTTGAGATTCCTTGGATTAGATGGCTGCAAGGACCAGCGAGCAGAAGAAGATGAGAAGCAAGATATGGATTTTTTGAAGAGCCTATGGGTGATAGACATACAAAATACAGACTGGCATCTGCCTTCATCACCAGAGATGATAAAGCAGATGGCTGCAAACATTAGGGAAGTACATATAAAGAATGGAATGTTTTGGCACATCATTTTTGCATTGGGACAGCCACAAAATCTTCACAAGCTTCGCGTTATTGACCCTACATGCTGCTCTTTGGAGACAGGTTTGCCCAGCTTGTCAAGTTCAACTAGCCTCAAGACTCTGGTTCTAGATGGTCGTGTTGGTTTGAAAGTTATAGAAGGACTCCCTCCATCCCTTGAATCATTCAGCTTAGATGCCAGACCAAAAAAGGATGGTTACAAGGAAGCCAAAATAAGTCGCATCTCCATGGCTGGCTGTGCAAGATTGTCTGACTTCACACTGCGTGGATCACTTCCAAACCTTGAGGAGCTGGACCTCTCAGGCACAGGAGTCAAGACACTTGTCCTTACAACTCAGGTGGTGCTGGCCCCATGTCTCCAGCGAGTCATGCTGTTGGGATGTGAGCAACTCCGTGCTGTGCTTTGGCCAGAAATGGGGATGCCCCAACTAAGTTTGCTCTGCATTGACACTCGAGGAGGAGAAGAGGTCGGAAGAATACCACCTGGTTTTGATAAGTTAAAAAAGGGTGATTGTCAAGCATATGTTGCTATGATGGACATGAAATTCATTCAGTTATTGGTGCTAACAAGTTCCAATATGTTTTGGAACACTAACATTGATATGTTCAATCTAAATCTCTGCATATCTGCAAGTGGACAGTGGCGCAATAAGAAGAATATGGACTCTGATAACAGTGGGGAAAAATTGGGGCCAGCCCTAGCAAAGCCATTAATGTCCAATTCTTCTCACAACCCCTACATTGATGCAGGTATTGACAACATAAGTATAGATCATGACTACAACAGTGCATCCCAATTTCAGTCATCGACCTACCATGTGGAGATTGGTGATGGAATTAGCAACACTTGTGTCGATAGCATACAAGCAACCAAGGCTATGATCTTTGCAACGAACAAGGCCAAGTCGTTGTGTGTGCATGACAATTCTTCCATCACCACAGTCATCCCAGAACACATGATGTCCATAGAGGGAGAGAAACTTTTATGGCTAGAACTGGAATCTTGTCACGTGGTGAGATGCCCCAAGATGCATACAGTCTTCAATACTATCTATGGATACATCAGATTTCCAAAACTAGTGAACTTTTGTGCGGCTGATCTGCTGATGACCCATTGCATTTGGAGCAAAGAGAGGACACTCAATGTTGAAGATAATCGCTCCTTTGCGAAACTGCAGAGCATACACCTGTTCTCCTGCCCGAGGCTCACATTTGTCCTCCAGTGATCCAGGTTATACATCTTGAGTAGCCTGGAGACCCTCCACATCGTCTTCTGTGGTGATCTAAGGCAAGCGTTCCCTGTGGCGCCAGAGGTTCTGACAAGAATAGCTAACTACCATAAAGGTGTACTGGAATTCCCAAACCTGAAGCATATCTACTTGCATCAGCTCTTCAAGCTGCAACATATATGTGAAGCCAAGATGTTTGCTCCCAAGCTGGAGACCATCAGGGTCAGGGGATGCTGGGGTTTGAGGCGGCTCCCGGCTGTCGGCCGAGACAACCGCCCAGTTGTGGACTGCGAGAAGGATTGGTGGGAGAAGTTGGAGTGGGACGGGCTGGAGGCTGGCCATGACCCTTCCCTCTTCAAGCCACGCCACTCGGCGTATTACAGGAAGCCCCTGCCTAGATGCTCAGTTCTGTGGTGAGCTGAAGAAGATGTTCAGGTACGCATCCGCAAGTCTTTCCTTTGTTTTTATCTATCTGTTGTATTTTTTTGGTAACAAATAATGACACACCTTGTGCAATTGTGCTATGTAATATCTGAAGAAGTGCGAATATAATACATACACACATTTGTTGAGAAAGCAACAGTCTAGTCAATACTTCATGCATTCAGTGTGCTGTGTAGGCTACAACGATGGATGGCTGCTTTCCACCCTTCACACTGCAAGCGCAAGCCAAATCGGGAGATGGTGGATGCATGTGTGTTTCCTTCCTCAAGAATAAATTGGTGCATCAAGGCTTAATCGTTTTGTGTGTGTCTCCATGCAAAGGACTTATGTATCATTGTTGGTGTGGTTTGTTTTCTGCTCATGTGTGTGTTTTCTCAAGACAGATTCAGTACAGCAGCATGTGTACCTTGTTGGAATTAACCACGCTGCCTAGTCTGTGTCCGTCTCGGACCAGAACACATCACCGAGTAGGGCTTGTAGTGGTACGCTAGATTAGCTACTATATAATCCTATGTATCCCCTGTAATCTTGTACTTAGACCAGTTGTGTACGTGTGTGTGCCACCGTATACTAAGGCGTCTGTAGTCTACACGCGCGTTGCTGTGGCCAAAAGGACCGGCCAGGATTTTAGAAAGTACTTCGACGGGCAGCATCGACGTACGGGATCTGTGCCAACATACCTATGCTGGACTGAGAATGCCAAAAGATCTTGGTGTGATGTACGTACATGGATTATTATATCAACTGAGTACGTATTTATTTATTTGGTTCCATTACCTAGAGATTGATCTCAATCTCCTTTCCTTGCAATCCATCTCCGTCTTCCTATTTTCACAGATAATCTGCATCTTTCATAATCCTGATCGTTCTTAACCTGATTGCTAGCGCCTAGTATGCATCTCCTGCTCCTGTTATTAATGATCCAATATTGGGTCTCCATAGTACCCATAATTGGTTGATAATTGATCAATTGGACATTGTTTGACCTATAATATATTATATGGGATTCGTCTTTTTTTTGGTGTGTGTTCGACCGACGTGATGAGCGATAAGATTTTATTGAGTTTGTCCAGTAGATTTGTAACTTTGTACTAGTTTTTGAAATACTAAATTTTCCTCAAATTTCATCACTTTTGTCTCATCCAAAAAATTATGCATCTAGAAATATTAGAAAAAAATGAAGGTAGTATGTATAAAGTATAATATGCTTTTAGATGCATTTTAGTGTTTTTTTTGTAACATTTCATTTAAACATAGCGCACACATTAATTATTATTTTTGTATATATATTAAAGGGCCAGGGTTATAGTTTCTCCCTGGGCCCCCAGAATCTCAGGACCGGCCCTGCCTGAGATATGGGAGGACACACTTGAGCAGGTCGACATCTTCGTCATGGGCATCGGCAGCAGCGGTACCATCACCGAAGTCGATAAGTTCCTCAAGGAGAAGAACCCCAACACAAAGATCTATGGAGTTGAACCTGCCGACGCAAATGTTCTGAATGGTGGCAAGCCAGGTGGGCTATCAATGTCCTCTTCTTCTTTTTCATACTAGATGTCTTCCCTAGTTTTTGTTCCTTCTCATGCTGCTAACTCCCTCTCTGAGATCTACTCGGAGCGTGCCTGGCTGCGGCGGGGCTGACCCCTCCTCTACCTCAACAAGCTGGACCGCGGGCTCTCCACCAGATTGGATCCGGCGGACCGCGGGCTCTCCCCTAGATCGGATCCGGCGGTTTGCGGGCTCTCCCCCACCCTCAGTCCACGGCGGTGCCTGCTCCGAATTGCGGTGACGTTGTGTGTGTCACGGTGGTTCTCTGTTGACACCTCACCTCTCCGGCCTGCCGCCCACCTCACTCGGTCGGTGGAGTTGGCTCCGGCGTCGTGGTTATTGTGGCAATGTTGCTCGTTCCCCTGCGGCGGCTAATTTTGGCGGTGCACCTTTAATGGCACGGCTCCGGCCACGGCGGTCTCTGGGCATGTGGGGCTGTGGCGATGTGGTGGCCTTCTGCGTGTGCGGTGCGGGCCGTTGACATTGCGATCCTTGGTTGGTGGTGGTGATTTTGATCAGATTCATCGGGCAGTGGTGACTACTGACTGTTCAGTAGTGACTTCCTACGGATCCATGACTGCGAGGTTATCGAAAAGACTTCGAGAGGTTTTATCTCTTGATACGGTGGATGACTTTCTGTGGTGTGATACAAATTATGGACAACGAGTTGACGCACAGGGATGTTTGGTGGAGTGGTGGCGGTCAAATTGTAGTTGTTGGTATTTCGAAAAAGTGGTGGCGACAACACATGTGTGGCTTTGATGGTGGTGCTGTGAGCACCTGGTCTCGAGCTCCGGGGCAAAAGCCTAGGTCAGACCCGAGTGGTCATACCTGGGAATGGCGATGTTTTCTATGTCGTTACCTTGTTGGAGGCATTGCTCGGATATGTTCAGACTATTATTCAGGGTGAAAACTTTGATTCTGGCCTTTGTGGTTGGATCCGATGACGGCGGCGCTTGAGTGTCGCTTCCTTCCTGAAGGCATTGCTGTTGAAGATCATCGGCCTCCATGTGATGTCAATAGTTGGTGCGGACATGGTCTCAGTTGTAGTTTGTCGATTGCTGATCTAATCTTTTTGGAGGTTTTTACCTTTTCTTTTTATTTTTTCCATGCCTATGCATAGCTTTTTGTCTTGTGACCTTGCTAGTTCTTGGCGTGTTTATCCGCGCGTGTGTGTGTGTGTGTGTGTGTGTGTGTTGGGTTGGTTGTGTGCATCCTAGTTATGCAGAGGCCGGATGTGTGCTCATATTGTATCTTCTCGATGCTCCATTTGAGCCAATAAAATTCACCCTTTATCGAAAAAATGCTGCTAACTGAACCTAACTTCAGGGCCTCACCTTATCACTAGAAACGGTGTGGGATTTAAGCCAGATATTTTGGACATGGATATCTCTACTCTTACAGAAAAATCAAGTTGGTGATGATGATGTGCCTGCCATCTTACAATATAGACCGTTCGATCTATATCTGATGGATAGAATGCAAACTATGGCAATTTTGCAAAAATATACCTGCACCTCTCTCCACATTTGCAGATAAGGCACGGGACTATGGTGCACCTCTATCCACATTTGCAGGCGCGGGACGAGGCCGCAGCAAGTGGAGCGGCAGAGAGAGGCAAGGCTCGGGCGCGCGGCGCGGGGGCACGCCTGGCGGGGCGGGGCGCGGCTATGCAGGGACAGGACGGGGCGCGGCCCCGAACGGCGAGCAAGGGAGGGGACGAGCACAGGGCGAGGGAGAGAGAGAAGGGGTGCCTCACTGGGATTCGTAGGGATTTCGGGCAGCGGGCTCGACGGAGTTCGGGGAGGGCCGTTGTGGAGGAGGACGAGGACGACGGCATCGGGGAGGCAGGCCGGTGGGGGAGCGCCAGCGAGGTCCAGGCGGGGAGGAGGATGGGAAGGCACGGCGCTTGGCGATCCGACGAGGACCAGGCGGCGGTGACGTGGTCCAACGACGAGATCTGGGGGGCGCGACGTCGGGCTTGCAGGGAGGGCGTCGTTGCCCCCCGATCCAGATCGGGGGAGAGGGAGGAGCGGGGTCGTGGGGGGAGTGGGGGGTGGTTAGGTTAGGGTTTGGGTGAGGGAGTGGATAAGGAGGGGGTAGTGGGCCGGCCGGCTGGGCCTGGTGGGCGAATGGGCCGGCCCGTTGGGTCTGCTGGCCCGGGGGGGTCTTTCCCTCTCCTTTTCTTCTTGTTTTAGTTTTAGTCTTTCTGTCTTGTTTTTATTTATTTTATTTTCTGTTTAATTTCATTTTAAACCATTTAGACATTTTATAAAAATGTGTTTGCTGCACCATAATTACCCTTATAATATTTGGCAACCATCGAACATTTTTGTTTCTATTTTCGAAAACTTTTATTGTCGACATTAATTTTAAATTTGAATTTGACGCGGTTTGAACTAACGGACGTTTAGCAACAGTAATCGGGATGACGTGGCATGATTAGCGTGGGATTACTGTAGCAAGATTATCCGGGCGTTACATCTGGCGACCCACACAGCGCACACGGCCCCGAAGCCGGGCCATTCCTTTTTGCAATGTTAACAGATGTGGGAAGTCGATCGCATAACAGCTGCCAGAGGAATACCTTAATTTTCAGAGGGACGCGGGCTTGCCAAAGCCCTTTTGCCACTGTCTGTACCGACCCTTGGCACAGTTTGTGGTACAAAGACTTGATAGAGAACTTCCCGGACGCGTTGAGGTGCCAAGAAACCCTATCTCGTTCCTCAGTTAGTGTCACGGGGGCTATGAGTTGCAGCAAAGCCTCCCACTTTGTTGTTTCCTGCTCGTTCAGGTTACGGCGGAAGGCAATGGCCAGGGGATGAGCCAATGCCTCTGCCACTTGCTGGTCCGACGCCACAGCTAGAGCATACAACTCTGGGAACACTTCCCAGAGAGGGCCTGTGCCCACCCAGTAATCTAGCCAGAATCGGGTGGAGCGACCATTACCGACTTGGAACTTAGCACCTTTACCGACCATTACCGGCCGCCTCATCTGCCATTCTCCAGTCTGTTCCTCATGTGGACCTCGTGTAAACCAACAGTTGAAATGATTGAAAGAAAAAGGACTTAACCTTTCTGGACTGGAAAATGTTTATGATCTACTTACATGTGTTTGAGCCCGCTTTGCTGGAGCGGCTTTAATCGTACATTCTTCCATTTCTTACTAGTGTATGGTTGATGATGAGGCTTCCATCTGCTGCTGGCGTTTGCTTCATCAGGGGGCTTCCATTTGCTTCTACCACTTAGTTCTCATTGGGAGAGCGTCTCTGGTTCTTTATCCAAGACACAGAAAATAATGAGACAAGGACCACAAAAGACTCTTGGGTAATATATGGAAAAAAGTTTGAAATAAACCTTGAACTTGTAGTCGAAAACTAAATCAGCACACCGAACTTCAAATCCCGGTCTATTTTCAACCATGAGTGAGTTCCCAAACAGGGATTGTCGACGTGGCATGTTAAATCCTAGGATTGTTGGTTGTGCACTCGACTGGGCCGGCCCATCAGACATGAAGGGAGTTTTTTTTTTCTTAACACGCATGACGTAAAGAGTCTTCTCTTCATTAATCATTAAAGCGCGAAGTAACAAAAACGACTCGGGCTGAATCGAACTTGGGACCTGGCTGAGCCGAGCTCATCCCGCTAGCCAAAAATACAGACAACTAGGAGTGATATAATATGAGGCCAGATGTATTTAAGCACACACCGAAGCGTGGAACTTTGAAAACATCTTTTAGGGGCAAACAAATATTCAAAACATAATCAATTTTGGAAATGTCCGAACAATTTATAAAATGGGAGCACCTTTTGAAAATCCTGAATACTTTACTATATTTTGAGAAAGCAATCAATTTCGAAAAAGCAAACACTTTCTGAAACATAAATATTTTTGAAACCTGAAAAAAAATTTGAAAGTGCGAACACTTTCTGAAAATTGTAAAATTGGGAACAAATTTTGAAACCTGAACAAATGTGTAAAGAAAATGTTTGAGTCATCAAAAAAATATCACGAGTTTAGAATGTATGTGGCATTTAAGAAAAATTGTACAATGTAAAATAATATTCGTGTGATTCAAAAAATGTGCTTGTGACATTAAAAAAAAGTATATAGAATGTACAAAAAGTGTCATACCCTTAAAAGACTATATGTGACATGTGTTTAAAAAAGTGTATACAATTTTTAAAATGTGTAACAATGTAAAAAATATGTTTGTGTAGTTTATGAAATGTTTATTGTCGTTAAAAAAATTTATAATGTGTATCTGGAAAAATATTACCATGTATTCAAAAAAATATTGAAAAATGTATTTAAAAAATTGTACGTAATGTATTTGAAAAATGTCGAAAGTGTCCCAAAAAATATTTTATGTCTGCTAAAAATGTACATCGGGTACTGAAAATAATTAGACGTGTGTAAAAAAGAAAACTAGTTTAAAGAAACAAACTAAAAGCAAAAAAAACAAACAATATGGAGAAAATGAATAAAAAGGAAAAAACAAAAGTATAACGAAGAAAGAAAAACCAGAGAAGAAACAAAGTATAGTAAAGAAAAAACAAAGAAACCTATGAAAAACCAAAGGAAAAACAAACAAAAACAAAAATAAAAAATAAAAATGGAGCAGCACGAGCAACTATGCTAACGGGCCGGCCCAATTCAGTGAATACCAGCTAAATCCTCTCAAGGTTCAAAATTGACCAGGATCAGAGAGTTCGGTGTGCTGATTTCAGGGTTTGAGAGTTCAGGATTCGATTTAGCTTTCATCTACAAGTTCAAGATTTAGTTTGGACTTTTTCCAACATATGGTTGCATCCGTCATCTTGATGTAGAGGTTTGAGGTTATTCTTCTTTTTAAAAAGAAAAGGTTAGTATTCAATCACAACCCTTCTGCTTCGATACAACCCCTTAAATACATCAACGGATGAGATCTCTCCATATTCGTTCATAATAAAGGGTAGGGCGATCTTTTAAAACATACGTCGCCGAGCATGCGAATATGCAGCTTGTGTACATACACAACCCGACATACTTTTTTCACCTTCTTTTTAATTAAAAAAAGTGCACCACTAGAGATTCCAACTCCAACCCTCAAGGTTTACTTCAAGTTCTAGTAACCAACCGGGACAGGTTACTTGCAAATGTAGCTTCGTGAACTTTCAGCCTGGGTTTTTCGAGTTTTTTTAACCCATGTTTGTTCTATTTTTGGGGGGGTTTATTTTTCTTTTTCTTTTTATTTTTATTTTTATTTTTCCTTTTTTATATTTTTCAAATGCATTAACTTTTTAAAACAAAATCAAATTCATGAACTTTTTCTCAAATTTGTGAGTCTTTTTCAATTTTTAACATATTTTTTGCAAACAAAATAGTGAACATTTTTTTTTGCAAATGTGCGATTTTTTTCAAATATGCGAACATATTTTTAAAAATCGATGAACTTTTTTCACATCCGCGAATGCTTGGGCCGGCCCAACAGCCGCCCGATGGGAGTGATGTCGTCACCTAGTAGGGCCAAAGACTAAACATTTTCTTCTTCTTCTTTTATTAATTCATTTATTCATTTTTTTAACTTTATTAATATTTTTGAAACTTTTTCAAAATTTTGAATTATTGTTTGAAAAACTAAAAAATCTTCTTATTTTCAGATATTGTTTACTATTTTAAAAAAACTGGAATTTCAAAAAATGTTCCATTACTCCTAACCACCAGCTGGATAAGACTTTGTCAGCCGCCTTTTCTTGACGCGAGATCGAGGAGTACGAATCGGAGAGCTCCTCTACCGCGGCGAGGCGTGCACTATTTCCGATGCCGAATAAAGAGGCTGAGATCCAGTTCGTGGTATACGACACTAGCGCCTTCGGTGAGAATATCAGGCCGGACTATTTTGTCGACGACGCCCATTGTTTTGAATTTCGACAGCAAAAAAAATTCGCTGACCATCGAAACCAACGCAATTTCCAAAATTCGTAAATTTTGAAATTTGTTTCGCACAAATCAACGAAATTTTTATTTAAATTTGAATAAATTTGAATTTAAACTATTGAGTATATAACTGTTGTCGCAGTAGTAAGACATGAAAGCTGTAGAATTAAGGATCCCACCGCTCTATATACAGAAAACGTAAAAATAACGAAATATTTCAAACGAAATACAAATAATTCGGTCAACCTCGAAATGGTCGAAATTTGACGAAATTTCAGAAATTTAATCGAAATTCAAAACAATGACGACGCCTTCCTCAAGAAGTTGGTCGCCATGGTGCTGAAGCAGAGCTAACGGGAGTAGGAGTTTCAAGTTATTTATACCAAACTTTTACACTTTTATGTAGTTTATCAAATTATAATATAAAATATTATTTTTACATATCGCTTAGTTTAAATAGTATACTTAATCAAGTGAAATTGTGTTGTGTCATTCTCTTGTATATGGTTTAAACATCCATTGTTTTCAAAAAAATAATAATTTGCTAACAGTATGAAAAATAATAATAGTTTTCTTAAATATTTTAGTTGGGATATCTGAAACATCCTATATAATATATATATATATATATATATATCACAATACAAATTTCCGGTGTATGATTTTAATGCAAGTAAACAGAATATTCTAGAGTCCATGACATATTGATGGGATCTTGTCATCGAATCATCATCACCATTATTGGTTACAACTTTTTTTTTCATACTATTTACTGCATGCTTTGGTAGATCCAGCAACCAACCAGTTGGCAGCATGTTATACCGTGGGATTCATATATAAACCCCGCACCCAACGTCGTGGGGTCCGGCAACCAAGCGGTTGGCAACAATGTCATACATAATATTTCGTATTCGTGGGATTCATATATAAACCCCGTAGATCTGATTATCGTGGATAAGATGGCTTATCTTGTCACATTGACGAAATACTGTGCTTTCACGACCAATATTGGCTGGGCGACCACCGATGCCTGATACATGTTGTTGGGGTGGTTGTACCCGAACCTCACGTGGGAGTAGACTATAGGTTGGTGACGTGGCTATCCCACCCATCGATGTGGTCTGTTCTTGGGGTGGAAGACGGTGTTTTAGGTGATAACCGTGGCGATATCGTGTGTCCATGTCAAAGCCCCACGTCCCGGGGCCTCGACTACACTTTATTACCCACATTGTATTACAAGGTGTGTTGGCATGAATATTTCATTCATCTTGTATAAAGAAGCATGTTGGATTTTTATTTATGAAAAAAGGGGGCTCGAATGAATAATCCAACTAACTCCCAAGTAGTGTAGGTTGAGAGAGATTTTCATCGCAAAAAAAAGGTTGAGAGAGATTTGGTTCAAATCAAATTCAAACTCAAACTCGAACTCAACCTAAAGGAAGGAGAAGCAAAGTAAAGCGAGTAAGCAAAGTGGGCTCCTTTTTCCTCCTTGGTTTGGAGGTAACCGACGGCGACAAGGACGGAATAGGAGGACAAGGGCGTGTCCCCTCCTTTCCCTTCCTTGTCCTCTGTCCACATCGCCTCTTCTCGCCGGCCGGCAGCCTCCTCCTCTCCGCCCGCCCGAGCGCCGTTCCCCCTTTGGCAAGAAGGAAGAGAAGAGAAGAGTGAGTCTCGCCCTTGTCCTCCTATTCCGTCCGATTCCCCCTTTGCTTTGCTGTGCTGTGCTTGCCAGAAAGAACAAGGGCGAATCGGATCCGGAAGAAAGAAAGCCCGCCCGTCCGTCCGCAGATAGATCTCATCATCATCATAAATATAAAGATACGACCTTCTTGGCCTGCCCCCTCCCTGTTACCTACCTCGTCGATCTATCGGCGTGGCTCTTCTTGTTGAGTGTTGCAGGACGGACGAGCCAGCGATTGGATTGGATTGGATTGGATTGGATTTTGGGTACCTTTTTTTTTCCTTATCGATCCACGATTCTTTGTTCCCTTTCTGGTTAACGAGTTAGTATGTAGTACTATGTACGTATTATTAGCGAGCGCCTTGTTAGGTTGGATCGATCCAATCTGCTGCACACAACCAAGAGCACATACAGATTTTGCCTCTTCTTCTTCTGCTCTGCTCTGTTCTAGCCGATTTCCTCCTTCTTGTTAGGTAGATGCACAGAGCAGATTATTAGTATGTATGTGCTCCCACACCACAAGATTCCTTCCTTCCTTCCTTGTTCTACACCATACCATGTTTTTCTTTTTTCCCAGTCCAGTTGATTGTATTTGTATGCCTCCCTCATCTTGACATAATAATATGCTTGCTTGGTTTATTATTATTATTATTATTATTATTATTGCTCCTGCTTATTATTCTTGCCCGTAAAGACGGATGTTAGTGTACTACTACTAGTCAAAACTTGAGATAATACTATATGGTTGGATGCACTCACTTGTCCTTAACAAGTCAGACTAGAGGATAATGTTCTTGCCCCTCCCTACTTGTTTCATGACACTTACTCACGGTGCTTGCAGAATTAGATAGATATTCACAATACTTGTACCATGTGTATGTATGTATGTATGTATGTATGTACTCCGTCTCATAATGTAAGACTTTTTTTGACTCTAGTGTAGTGTCAAAAAACGTCTTACATTATGGGACGGAGGGAGTAGTATTTAGCAGCAGATGCAAAGAAAGAAAGAAAACAACATAATGCTAGCTAGGCTAGGCTAGGTGTACTTACTCAAACTCACATCTAGGAATGATGGTTCTGAGCTTGCATATCCTTTACCAACTCAACTGCTTGCTATTTCCACGTCTTTCTTTACTCATATACATACATACAGTCAATAACCGGAAAACAGTTAGCTAATCCTCCTCTGTCGCTAAACAAACAGTTAGCTAATCCTCCTCTGTCGCTAAACAAACAGTTAGCCATAGAGGATCATAATGGTATATCTTTGTGTACTATCGCTAAACAAACAGTTCTTCAAGGTGCAAGTTTCTGCAGATATTTCACATTTATCATGGGCAGACTTCATAATTATATGAATATATAGCAGTATGGGTGGCAGATATTATACCACATGCTCTGTACAATTTCGCTGTCATCTTTAGAAATTTTCACTTGTTTACACTACATATGGTAGAACAATTGAGATGCTATATTGATCTGTTGTGCGATGTGTTCTGTTGAAAATTTCTAGGAATTATTTGAATGGCATGACTAGTGCTTAAGTAATTGAAATTACTACCCTGCCTGGAAGTATCCAAGACCAAGATAAACTCTGTTCCCCCTTGTCTTATCATGTACCTGTTGGTTTTGCACGGTTGCACCTTATGTTATGTTATCCTTTAATTTAATATAATAATGCCGTGTTGACATTTTACTTCAGTTAATTTTCTACGGCCACCGTGCATATGTCAATATCCATTTATCAATTCGCATTGGATTTATTATAACTCTGCTTCCTTCTATGCAGCCATGTATGATAACTACAGAAATCCCCATCCTCCCGGGATGCAGATGCCCCCACCAAACCCTCAGCCTGGCCCATATGACAATCCATTATATGGCGCAAGCTCAGGCCTGATTAAAACTGGGTTAGGAGTATATGGGGAGAAGTTCCTCGGCTCCAGTTCAGAATTCATGCAGAGCAATGTAAGGAGCCTCCAAAGAACATTGATCTCCCTGGTGTTTCAAATCGCTTATGTATTCTCTCTAAATTATTTATTGGCTCTACTCTTGCAGATCAGTAGATACTTCTCCAACCCACAGTACTACTTCCATGTGAATGATCAGTATGTCAGGAACAAGTTGAAAGTCATACTGTTCCCGTTCCTTCACAGGGTATATTTGTCTTTCCCATCTACACTGGATATGTATCTTGTTCTTCTGTCTATATATCGGGTGTACTGAAATATGTTCCGTCTTTCCTAGCTGCGCTGGATATGTTTCTGGTTCTTTTATCTATCTGGTGTACTGAAATAGATTATTTGCAATGATTTTTCAGGGGCACTGGACCCGGATAAGTGAGCCTGTTGGTGGCCGGTTGTCATACAAACCTCCAATGTACGACATAAATGCGCCAGATCTGTACATCCCTTTCATGGCGTTTGGTACCTTCATTATTCTTGCAGGCTTCACACTGGGCTTCATGGGAAAGTGCGTTTTTTTTTTAACTTTCTTCAGCCAAAAAACAGTGACACTTCAAAATCACAGTTCCTAATGCACTTGAACCCGTATGCAGGTTCACTCCAGAAGCCATAAACCTTCAGTTCACAAGAGGGCTGATCGGATGGGGCCTACAGATCGTGTTCCTGAAAGGGCTCCTCTACTCGATGGGCGGTGGCGAGGTGCCGCTGCTCGACCTGGTAGCCTACAGTGGGTACCTGTTCGCAGGGCTCTCCCTGGCCATCGTCGCTCGGCTCCTATGGGCCTACTCATACTACGTGATGATGCCGTGGATGAGCCTGTGCATGGGGATTTTTTTGGTGAGGACGATGAAGCGGGTGATCTTCACGGAGATGCGGGGCAGCGAGAGGCACTCGACGCGGCAGCACTACTTCCTGCTCTTCATGGCCATCGTGCAGTTCCCCCTCTTCTTCTGGCTCGGCAGCATAGGCGCATGAGATAGTCTTCTCTGTAAATTTGGCACTAGAAAAAGCAACCACCTGTGAAGCTTAGGCACATCCAGTAGCTTGTGCAGGCTCTCTGAGCATCATCATATATGTTTTGTTGACAGGGGTTTTTGTGTTTGGTTTTGTATAAAGTTGTGAATTTTGCAGTCGGTCACCATTTTGTAGTATGTTTGTTGGAATGGTCTCAAGTATATTCATATACATTGTTTATGTTATATATGTTTCTTTGTATGCTGTTGGATCTACCCTAGTTCACTCATCCTACTTAACTGGCATTGTTTGAATGTTCACTCAGTGAAAGTATATGCCAGCTTCAGTCTGTCATTTGGTAGGTGCAGAGTATATATATATACTGTCAGAAAATTCACCACATAAGTATGCATATTATTTCTGTTATTCCATTGTATCTGGATTTTTTGATTTCCTCAGAGTTTTGGTCCAACAGCTTTTCTCAAAACAAGACAAACAAAATTGTATTTTGTTTATAAACTGATTTTCTTTGGATTTTTGGTGAGGTATCCAGATTTACGCGTGATAACTATCCGTGCAGAAAAAAAATGAGACGCGTGCAATGTATGAAATGAATTAGCAACAAGTGAACAAGTACTTAACAACGTTTAATGGATAAATTCTGAACGACCAAAAACAGAGCTTTGGAGGGAACACAAAAGCAAAATAGGTTCCCAGAATTCATTCTCAAGCACGACAACAAACGCTGTTGTCATGGATTTCACAGCATGCAGTTGCACATTCCAACAACCATTCGTCAAAAATGAGTAGTAGAAACTTGAAAGGGCGCGCCGTTCGTATTAAACAGTGCAAAGGTCCGATGCAAAAAAAAAAAAAAAACAGTGCAAAGGTACGACGACTATGGGTACAAGAGCAAGAAGAAACTTTGGCATCTCAGAAGCCTGGCAACAAGCAAATACCCTGTCAAACTTAATATATTATTACAACTAGAGATCCCTTTCGTCATTGTCACGAATCATATTGGCATGGCCATCTTCTTGGTTATAATGACTTCCAGGGCGATCTGTGAAGACTCATCAGAGATTGTATCGAGGAAGAAGACCACAAACAGACCCACCAGTCCAGGGGATCAGATCATCAACTGACAACAGAACAGAGCCTCAGTCAGCAACAAAAACATAACGATTCACAGATGGCAACGGACATCAGGAATTATCATCTCTAATCTAAATTTTGTCATCAAGACGATATCAGTGTGAGCTAATATAATAGAATTATATGGTCAAAAAAATATAATGTAACAATAAGAAAGAAGGTAATATACCTATCATATTGCTTCTTACTAGATAACTCATTAAAGAAAATAGTCTGACCAGTTAGGACACTGTTAAAGGTTAAGGACCTGGGTGAACTGTATGTTTAACACGTACTACTAGGAAGACTTGAAAACAAAACAAACTAAATGATGAGAAACAAAATGTTAATGCAAGAAGGTATATTACTGACTCAACATGTTTGCTGCCACGTTTATATTTACAGTGGAATACTTCGTAGTATCATTTTCTTAACTTGTATGCGGTCAGTAAATTGGTTCTTCTCATTAACATTGGTACCATATGAGAACAGTGTTAATGACAAGAACCAATTTACTGACAGCATACAAGTTAAGTAAATGATACTACGGAGTATTCCACTGTAAATATAAACGTGGCAGCAAACATGTTGAATCAGATAGAGATGAGAACTGGGTGTCCTAATGTTGCAAAAAAGAGAAACTTGGCACACTGCCGGTGTAAACTAACTTGATATCTAAGGTGCTGAAATAGCATCCACCACTTTTAGGCAGACTAACCACTCACATCATAAAAAATGGGTAAGAATCCCACTTTATGTACCATATAAACTGTAAACTGATAGTAACCATTTCAGTATCCATACTTACTTCAAAAGGTAGCAACCAAAAAGAAAATCTCATTATCCGTACTAAGTTCATTCCAAGTTCAGCAAAATCAGTGATTGCTGTGAATATTTAACAGTCACTGTTTCGTAGTTCGTACTGAACCAAAGTGAAATCAGGATCAAATCCTACTTTGCTGTAAACGGATGTATATTTGCTGTCTGGTATGCAATATTGAACATGGGTAAAAATAGCAACGAAAAGTTACCTCATTATCCGTACTAAGGTCATGCTAAATGAAGCAAAATCAGTGGGTGGTGTGAATACTTAATACGTAATTCATACTGAAACCAAAGCTGTATCTCACAAATCACAACAGTTCTTCTACTGCTCATTTTAAACATGCCACACAACATCTCTATAAACTTTAAACAAAAACTGCGCCCTGCTAACAGGGGGAGATGCTGGGCCATGAAGAAGGAATAAACTGCCCAGGAGATGTAACAGGGAGTCCAATCAACCTTCAGGTCCATTACTGAGCAAGGAAAAACAGAAAGAGTACCCTACTGCACAAAATAAATTTTGCTAGTACTGCTCGAAAGCAACAGTAACATGCACATTAGTGACAATACTTAAAATGACTGGTTAGAATATTTAATAGTGAAGCCAATATTTCATAATTCATACTAAGCCAGTGTGAAATCTGAATCAAATCCAATTTGCTGTTTTTTATGCAATAATGAACATCAATGAAAATGGCAGCAAAAAATTAACTCATTATCTGTAACATTTAATACATAATCAATATTTAGCAGTGTACATACAGTTCTTGCCAAATGAAGCAAAATCAGTGACTGGTGTGGATATTTAATACATAATACATCTCACGATTTCATAACCAATGAACTATTCAAACAGTTCTTCTACTGCTCAATTTTAATCATGCCCCATTATATCTCTAAAATACCATCAATAGTTACACCCCACTAACTTAGTAACAAAGAAAAGATATCAATGCACATACGTAATTTCAGGAAGCATGTGCACGTGATGTTCTAACAGTGGGGAGAGGTGCAGGGCCATGATAAAAGATCAGGAGGTGTAACAGGGAGTTCAATGAGTTTTCAGGCACATAATTGAGTGAGGAAAATCAGAAAAGAGTAGCTTACTGCACAAAATGGATTTCTCTAGTACTGCTGAAAGAAACACTAAGCTGAGGAGAGAATAAAGCAACAGAGCAAGCAACTAACATGCACATTACTGACCATATTGAACAACTGTAATGTACACTGCTAAATACGGAAAGAGCTACACTGCATATTATTTCCAAAATATGATATTGACTCAACCATAAGAAACATGAATCATAGTTGAAAAGAGACAATAGCTCCATGTGTACATACCTGACTGCTGAGCGAGAGCGCCATTTAAGGCAGCTCATGTGCAACTTGTCTTTGCGCCACAAGATGACAAGGCCAACCAGGGCAGCCACAACCACGGCACCCCAGAGATGATTAGTCTCCTTAGCTTGGTCATACAGGCATGACATGTGCTTCTTCAACCAGCACTGGCAGGGGGCACCAGAGCCGCCACGCCCCTTGCTGCTGCTGCTGCCGCTGTCCAGAGGAGGCGCATCAACTTTGTCCTGGGAATCATCATCATCATCATCATGGACAACGTAACCATCTTGGGTGTGGAACTCAGCCGCATCACCCATCATCATCTCGGCATCATGTACCGACAGGCTCTTCCCCTCATCATAGTACTTGACCGTCTCGGACCCATCATCATAGCCTCCTCCCACGTTCTTGAAGCCAGCATCTTCCACGCTGGTACTTTCCTGGGGCTCGAGCAGGGCGGTCTCTATGGGCAGGTTCTCGTGCTCGCTGGGGGGGAACACGAAGTGGTCCGACATGAGCAGCGTGCTGGACGAGCCGCGGCCGTCGTTGCCGTCGCCGAGCCTCTTGCCCTCTGCTGCTCCTTGTGGCCCGCTGGGCGCAGCCGCGTAGGTGGACGCGGTGAGCGTGACCACCTCCCAGTCGGCCCCCCGGGTGGCGCCTTGGTCCACTTGCACTGGCACCTCTTTCTCGCTGTCAGACATGGCCACAGAACCTGGTTATTTGCAGAAGAGCGGGTTGAGCATAACAGAACCGTGGATAATCGACGGCATCACACAAACATACTCCCTCTGTAAACTAATATAAGAGCGTTTAGATCACTATTTTAGTAATCTAAACACTCTTATATTAGTTTACGGAGGAAGTATAAGATAATCAGTCAGTTGCATGATAGAGCAGCAAGTAGGGTGAATCAAGCCCTGCCTACTCATCCGTGAGTGGCGTGCAGTGAAAGAAAGAAAGCATGCCTATTGCATCAACTAGAATGATTTAATTAGAGGGTAAAGAAACGGCAGTCAATGATGAATGCCTATTGCACATCCATTCATCCATCCACCAAACCATCCATCCGAATCAATCATACATACATACATACATACATACTAGAGTACAAGGAAGGAAGGGATTCTTTCTTTTCTTGGTGGCGGGGATCAGATCCATCCGCGGCGCACAACCTAACCACATGAGAGGAGAAGGAGATGGAGGTGGAGGGGGGATCGATCCTACCGAGGGAAGCGGGGGCTTATTACCTTACCGACAAGGAAGGAAGGACGGACGGACGGACGGGAAGATCTCCGGTGCGCTCCGCTCCGCCGCAGTCGACTCCGGTGGGGATGGGGGTGGATTCTTTCTTTTCTTTTCTCTCTCACATCTCACATCTCACAGGACAAGAGCAGAGGAGAGATGGGTGGGGAAGGAAGCCAACCGCCTAGTACGAGGCTGACGTCGCGGCCCCACAGCACAGCAGCCAGGCGGTTTGACTTTTTAAAATTGTTCTACTCCACGAAAGAGTTGTAAGAAAGTCGGTAAATAAATAAAGGAAAAAAGAAAAAGACAAGACAAGAAACAAAGTTGGGTTTTTTCCTTGCTGCAGAATACGTACTCCTCGCCCCCCCCGCCGCCGTCGCCGTCGCCGCCTCGCTGTTGACGGCGAGCAGCCGCGTCTCAGCGGCGTGGGAGGGAGGGAGGGCTCGCTCCGGGCATGGCTTGGGCGGCGCTGAGGCCGGTGGTGAAGGCCTGCATCGGCGGCTCCCTCATCGGCATCACCGTCTCCGACCGCTACTTCTCCGTCGCCGCCGTCCACGGCGGCTCCATGCGCCCCACCTTCGACGGAACCACAGGTAAGTGCCCCCTTCCCCCCTCCCCGTCCACACGCACGCACAACCCACCACCGGACCGGACCGGCCCGGATTCCTCGCCGATTTCTGACCGCCGGAGTGACGCCGGCAGGTGGGCGCGAGTACGCGGTGGTGAAGCGGAGCCCCCTCTACGACTACTCCCGCGGCGAGGTCGTCGTCTTCGTGTAAGAAACCTCATGCTTTTCTGAATCCTGTGATTTCGATACTGAATCTTGACAGGTGGTTCTCTGATGGTGCTGTATGTGTGTATGCAGGTCGCCGGCGGACCACCGGAGCAGGACGATCAAGAGGCTGATTGGGCTGCCCGGCGACTGGGTCAGCGTCCCGGACAAGGAGGAGATCCGGCAGATTCCCGAGGGCCACTGCTGGGTGGAAGGGGACAATGGCACCGCCAGCTGGGACTCGAGATCCTACGGCCCTGTAAGAAACACATTATCCTCTTCTCCCTTGGAAATTTCCTCCGCGGCATCTGGTCAGGCAAAACTGCGATATATCGGTATCACCGTGCGCTCAACCGCATAATATTGGTGGCTGGCAGCATAAGCAGTGTTCATGATTTTATTAAAGGCGATGCAAAAGCGGTTCCTTTGTAATGCGCGGTGCTACCAGTGCTGCTGCTAGCTTAATCATTTGGTCAGATAAAAAGATTGATATATAGCTTAATTATTTAGCACCTGGTACAAACAGTATTTCTTTTGGGTCATCTTGATAGACAAAACTGCAATTTAGTATCACCGTAGGTAGTTGTACATATATTGGTGACTGATGGAACTGCTCCCTTGAATCTTTTAGTATTTCTTTCGGGTCATCTTGATAGCCGAAACTGCGATCTAGTATCACCCTAGGCACTTGTCCATATATTGGTCACTGATGGCATCAGTGTTGATGCTTCTCAAGGCGATGATTCCTTGTAATGTCTAGTGCTACCAGTTGCTGCTGCTGCTGGCATTGCTGAACCACAATTCGTATTTGTTGCCAATGTTGGATCAGCAAAATTTAGGTGGTTAAAAATAAATAAAACAGAGCACAAAATCATATTTTTGTATCGGTAGCAGCTGGTGGTGAAAGTCTGCTCTATAACTGTATTATACTCCTCTGCTCTATAACCATATTTTTGTATCGGTAGCAGCTGGAGTAAAACAGAGCACAAAAACAGAGCTTCCTTGTAGTATTCCTCTGTTTATATCTTCCGCTTTGATCTAGCTGCAGTTTGTGTTGGTGCTATTTTTTATGCTGCTATGGTGTCATGTTCATTTGGTTACTGTCACTGTTGATGGACTACAGTTGACCTGCAGTCTGAAATTCATCCAAATCCAGAATGCTGGTTTGTCTTTTGGTATTTTTGGTTTAACAAGCACCAGCACACATGCTAGGGAAACTTGCATTTGTGGCTGATGTTTAATTCCATGGCATTATTAGCACCTGGCACAAACAAGTCAAACCCCTCTTTGTTTTGGATGAAAAAAGCCAATCTATTGCATTGAGACCCAAATATCATCCGCTATGGTTCAGATTTATACATGAAACTGCTCCATTGTTCGGAGTGTCTTTATCTTGCATTGCCATCCTATACCTCTTCTTATGCATCCTTGTTGTATTCCTCTGTTTATATCTTCCGCTTCGTTCTAGCTGCAGCTTGTAATGTACTAAAAGGAAAACGTATCGCACTTGTGTTGGTGCTATTTCTTATGCTGCTATGGTGTCAAGTTCATTTGGTTGCTGTCACTGTTCATGGACTACATACAGTCCACCTGCAGTTTGAAATTCATGCAAATCCAGAATGCTGGTTTATCTTTTGGTATTTCTGGTTTAACAAGTGCCAGCACACAGGCTAGGGCAACTTACATTTTGTGGCTGATGTTAAGTCAGGAAAACGTGATTTCTTGGGTTGCACAATTTTGGGTCGGAAAACAGAGCTTGATATCAGCAGCAGATGCTGCATATCAGCCATAGTTTTGACCGTTTATTATCTGGCCGTATGCTGATTTTGTTGTCCTCATAAAAGAATTTACACAAAAAGCATCCCGTGACACCAGCCTATTGACCGTTCGCTATCTGACCATGTACTGTTAAGTTTGATATCCTTTTTCATGACGGAGTTTAGACAAAAACATCTTCCACACAGGCCTCATGACAGAATTTAGACAAAAAACACTCACAATCAACCATACATAGTCCTGGCAATGAGTGATGGGCATATTTATTATCCTTTTGTTGTGTGCTGCATGCAGGTGCCGCTTGGTCTGGTTCAGGGGAGGGTGACGCACGTGTTGTGGCCGCCCAGCAAGATGGGCCGCGTCGACAAGAGGGTGCCGCCGGAAGGAAGGGTCATGCCGCAGCGAAATCTTTAGTCCATGTCTCTTCCTTGCTGGGTTGCTTTCTCCCGCAGTTTTGTTCGTTGTTGCCGGACATCATGTACCAATGTGGCAGGAGGAAGACATTGGGCTCCTCCGCCTTCCGAGTGTAGCACAACTTTTGGTATAAGACTTCATCCATTGTAAGGGAAGCATAGCTTTTGGTAGCAGCCTGCTAGGCTAGGGTAGGTGCAGGCCAGGCAAATTTTTGGTTAGATGTGTGATGCATTGTAACTTCTATATTTATTTTCTACTGAATAATGTAGTTGATATGGAAAGAAGAGATGTCAACACATATATTTGAATTGAGGCTGAGCTCCTGTGAAAAGAAACATCTTATATTATTGGCATTTAACAAACGCTTATATTATTTGGTTGTGAGGCAAATGTCTCTATCCCCGCCTGCTGCTGCTGCTGAAACATGGGCTCGCTGATTCAGTTCCGGAGCAGGAGCAACGATGGTGGGAGGGCATCCCCTGATTCCGTGGCCGGGCATCGGCCCCAGCCGCTGGTGTCGCACCAGCAAATTGAATGAGATGTCTTTGGTCGTTTCAGTCCGCCCAGAACAAGTGCAAGCAGATGTAAGTTGACATCTTGAGGGTTCTTACAAAACAAAGGATATGGAGGTATTTGTTCTGCTGCTATATATGATCTACCGCTACCTAATGATGCAATATTTTCATCTTTTTTCTCTTATTAAATGCAGGGAGGGGGTTGTTAGAGATATCAGGTCCTCTGAATACTACTAGGCCTGCTGCAATGCCAATGCCAATGCCAATGCTGCAAGTATGTATGTTTACCCATTACTCGACAAACTGGATGCATGCATTACTCTTTCGTTATCCTTGTCTCACTATGTCTCCTGTTGTTTTGGCTCAAGGACCAGAGCTGCTTCCCCAATTAAACCAAGTGCGTGCTTGTAGCAAACGGAGCCCCCCTGATCTGATGAACCAAATGAAACAGACCCCATCC
Organism: Triticum dicoccoides; assembly: GCF_002162155.2. Taxonomy (NCBI): domain Eukaryota; kingdom Viridiplantae; phylum Streptophyta; class Magnoliopsida; order Poales; family Poaceae; genus Triticum; species Triticum dicoccoides. The sequence goes on from NC_041382.1 coordinate 532,214, forward strand.
CTGATGAACCTCTAGGAAATGGAAGCAAACACCAGTAACAGATGGAAGGCCACAGATGGAGGATACCAGCAACAAAAATGTAAATATCATCCCTTCACAGTTTTGCTTGTTATGCCAGCCTCCTTGCACCTTCCATTTATTCTAATCCGAATGTGGAACAGGGAAAGGTAAAAGCAGCTCAATTTGTCGGTTCAAGTTATCCTAAAGAGAGGAGCTAAAGTCAACATATATATAGTCAAACACTAGAGTTCTGCTACGATACTATTTGGAAGAAAATTAACTGCATGTTGATATTTGGTAGGATATCAATTATGCATTAATTATTTGGTTAGCACATACAGTAGGTATTGTTAGAGTTATAATATAAGTCATGTACCCCTTTGTATTTATCCTGTTGTATAAGGGGTTTCCTGCATATGTTCCACACCTGTACATGTATATATACCGGCCTATGGCCTCATGGGAATACTAGTTGCATATTTCCTAACATGGTATTAGAGCCCTAGGGTTTTTTTTCGCACGCCGCAACTCGTGCTCGATCCCGTCGTGCACGGCCGTTTCCGTTTCCTTCTCTCCGGACGACCGCTGCTGCTTCCTCTCCTATTCTGCTCCGGTGGAATCTTACCCATCCATCCACGCCAGGTCCTGATCCGCCGCCCCGGCCTGAAGCATCCACGCTCGCCGGCCTCCTCAGCACGCGCTGGGGCGCTGCTTCTTCTTCTGGACGCCACAGCCGCCACGTGGTCTGCAAGGTCGGGCAGACTAATCCGACCGCTCGCTGTTGGCCTGTGACGGCCCGCCTGAACCTGACGTGTGCATGTACAAGTCTCATCCCAATGTGTGCTTGTTCACATGCGGCTGCTGCACCATCTTCCTCCCGTGAAGGCCCGTGACGTGGTGCACTAGCCTCCCCCACTTGATTCTGCTCCGCCGCCGCCTACTGATTCCGATCTGATTTGCTCGGCCGCTGTGTTGGCTGTTTGACTGGTTGCCTTCCGATAAAAAAAAGAAGAAAAAAAAGGAAGCATCATGTCGTCGGGTACAATTTCCTCTCCACACTGTCCGCTGATTTTGGAAAGCGTACCCTACACTGATCCTGTCTCGCATATGCGCTTTTCCTCGGTGCTTGGTGCTCGTCAGCCTGTGACGTCGTCCGCTACGGCATCTTCCGCCTATTGTGTTGGTCACTCCTCCGCGACTCTTCTCCCGACCTCTGCACATGGTGACCGTCGCTCTACGTCGACTCCTCTCGCGACTTTCACTGGTAGTGCTGGTGCATATGGTTCCGTCGACTCCGCCTCGCACAGGCGTCTTCCATTGACGATTGACGCTTGTCTACATACGGCCTCATCTCCTCCACCAGCCTGTGTGGATACTACTGGTCATGCTACACCGCCACATCTAGCGGCTTCCACAGGTGGTGGTGGCCGCTTCTCTCCCGGTGCTCCCGGTGCTACTGCGTCGACTACTTCAGCTGTGTACTTCATTGAGGAGGAGATTGCGCGACTTCGCGCCCTGCTGGTTGCCTCAGACTCTCTATTGTCGGGCGCATCTACGTCGACCTCTTCAGTTGCGCCCCTGACCGAGCAGGAGATTGTGCGAGTTCGATGCTTGCTAGCTCCATCCTCCGGTTCTCCATCGACAGGTTCTGCTGGTTCTGCTGCTGACTCTTCTGGCATTGTGAGACCACCTTCTACACAAGCAGGTACATCTCCGTGGATTCTTGATACTGGAGCATCTTTTCATATGACTCATGATTCATCCACTCTGTCCTCTACTCGACCTCTCGATTCTCCTGTTCATGTTCTTACTGCTGATGGTACCTCTCTCCCGGTTATTGGCCGAGGCATTCTTAGCACTTCTTCTTTTCATGTTCCTGATGTTGCTCATGTTCCCCGACTTACCATGCAGCTCATTTCTGGTGGACAAATTGTTGACTCTGGTTGTCGTGTCATTCTCGACTTTGACTCTTGTTCTGTTCTGGACCGCCATACTGGTACTCTCCTTGGTGCCGGTCCTCGACGTCGTGACTCTCAGGGTCTCTAGGAGCTTGACTGGCTTCATCTTCCGTCCGCTGCTGCTGCCGCCAGTCTCTCCTCCTCTGTTGCCTTGTCTACCAGCTCTTTTCAGCAGTGGCATCATCGCCTTGGTCACCTATGTGGCTCTCGTCTCTCATCCTTAGTTCTACGTGGTCTTCTTGGATCCGTCTCCGGCGGTGTGTCTTTAGACTGTCATGGCTGTCGGCTTGGTAAACAGGTCCAGTTACCTTATCCTCACAGCGACACTGTGTCTCAGCGTCCTTTTGACCTTGTTCACTCTGATGTCTGGGGTCCAGCTCCCTTTTCCTCGAAGGGAGGTCATCGCTACTATATTATCTTCATAGATGATTTCTCTCGGCACACATGGATATATTTTATGTCTTCTCGTAGTGAGGTCTTATCTATCTATAAGCATTTTGCTGCCATGGTCCACACTCAGTTCTCTACGCCTATTCGTGTGTTCTGTGCTGACTCTGCTGGAGAGTATATCTCCAAGATGTTGCGTGGAGTTCTTGCCGAGCAAGGTACTCTTGCTCAGTTCTCTTGTCCTGGTGCTCATGCTCAGAATGGCGTGGCTGAGCGCAAGCATCGTCACCTTCTTGAGACGGCTCATGCGTTGATGATCGCCGCCTCTCTTCCACCTCATTTTTGGGCCGAGGCTGTTTCCACTTCCACCTATCTCATCAACCTTCAGCCTTCCACTGCTTTGCAGGGTGGCGTTCCTTTCGAGCGTCTCTTTGATCGTTCTCCTGATTACTCGGCGCTTCGTTTGTTTGGTTGTGTTTGCTATGTTCTTCTAGCCCCTCGTGAACGCACCAAACTGTCCTCTCAGTCTGTTGGGATGAGCATAAGGGCTATCGTTGTTGTGATCCTATCGGTCGTCGGATGCGTATTTCTCGGGATGTAACTTTTGGTGAGTCTCGTCCTTTCTACCCGCGTCCATCTTCCTCAACCTTTTCAGTGGAGGATATCTCTTTCCTCACTTTTCCTGACACACCTCCCTCTGTGCCCAGTATTCCTATTCCTCGTCCTGCTGTTGCAGATCCGACGCCATCCTCTCCTACAGATTCTTCTCCACCTTCATCACCGCCACATTTCCCATCTCCACCTTCATCACCGATACCTTCCCCTTCTCCACCTTCGTCCTCGCTACATTCCCCGTCTCCACCTCCAGTGATTCCACCTCTTCCCTCCTTTCCTTTTCATTATACTCGTCGTCCACGTGTTCTAGATAAATCCACGGACGTGCCATCTACTTCTGGTGCGTCGTCCTCCTCATCCCAGCCGCCTTATGGTCTTCGGCTATACTCCTAGTCGATATGCTCTTTCGGCTATACTCGAGCCTACATCTTATCGCGATGCTCTTGTTCATCCTGAATGGCAGTTTGCGATGGCAGAGGAGCTTGCTGCTCTTGAGCGTACCGGCACGTGGGATCTTGTTTCTCTTCCTCCCGGTGTTCGTCCCATCACTTGTAAGTGGGTCTACAAGGTTAAGACTCGCTCTGATGGTTCTCTTGAGCGTTACAAAGCTCGTCTTGTGGCTCGTGGTTTTCAGCAGGAGCATGGTCGTGATTACGATGAGACATTTGCTCCTGTGGCCCATATGACCACTATCCGCACACTTCTCGCTGTGGCCTCTATTCGTCATTGATCTGTTTCTCAGCTTGATGTTAAGAATGCCTTTCTTAATGGTGAGCTGCGTGAGGAGGTATACATGCAGCCCCCACCTGGGTATTCTGTTCCTGATGGCATGGTCTGTCGTCTTCGTCGCTCTCTCTATGGCCTTAAGCAAGCCCCTCGTGCCTGGTTTGAGCGTTTTGCCTCTGTGGTGACTGCCGCTGGTTTTTCAGCGAGTGATCATGATCCAGCGTTGTTTGTCCACATTTCCACTCGTGGTCGGACTCTTCTTCTTCTCTATGTTGATGACATGATCATCACTGGCGACGACCCTGAGTATATTGCCTTTGTAAAGGCTCGTCTTAGTGAGCAGTTTCTTATGTCTGATCTTGGACCTCTTCGCTACTTTCTTGGGATTGAAGTCTCTTCTACCTCTGATGGATTTTTTATATCCCAGGAAAAGTATATCCAGGATCTTCTTGCTCGTGCTGCTCTTACTGACGAGCGCATTGTTGAGACTCCTATGGAGCTCAATCTTCACCTCCGTGCTACTGATGGTGATCCTCTCCCTGACCCGACGCGTTATCGTCATCTTGTTGGCAGTCTTGTCTGTCTAGCTGTCACTCGTCCAGACATCTCTTATCCGGTTCATATTCTGAGTCAGTTCGTCTCTGCTCCCACATCGGTTCACTATAGTCATCTCCTTCGTGTTCTTCGATATCTTCGGGGCACGACCTCTCACCGTCTATTCTTTCCTCGCTCCAGTTCTTTACAACTTCAGGCCTATTCGGATGCTACGTGGGCTAGTGATCCCTCAGATCGCCGTTCACTTTCTGCTTACTGTGTTTTTCTTGGTGGTTCTCTCATTGCCTGGAAGACGAAGAAACAGATTGCAGTCTCCCGTTCAAGTGCCGAGGCTGAGTTGCGAGCAATGGCTCTTTTGACGGCAGAGGTGACTTGGTTACGGTGGTTACTTCAGGATTTTGGTGTTTCTGTCACTACACCGACTCTGCTCTTATCTGACAGTACAGGTGCTATTAGCATTGCGCGCGATCCTGTGAAGCATGAGCTCACCAAGCATATTGGTGTTGATGCTTTCTATGTGCGCGCTGGTGTGCAGGATCAGGTTATTGCTCTTCAGTATGTGCCTTCTGAGTTACAGTTGGCGGATTTCCTGACGAAGGCCCAGACTAGAGCACAACATGGCTTTTATCTCTCCAAACCCAGTGTTGTTCATCCACCATGAGTTTGAGGGGGGGTGTTAGAGTTATAATATAAGTCATGTACCCCTTTGTATTTATCCCGTTGTATAAGGGGTTTCCTGCATATGTTCCACACCTGTACATGTATATATATCGGCCTATGGCCTCATGGGAATACTAGTTGCATATTTCCTAACAGGTATTTGGTATGATATTAATTACACGCTAAACATGTTTGAGTAATTACCATTGGAGCATTCTAGATCGTTGGGTTGATATGATTTGATGAAATTAAAAGTAATCTAAATAACGGATACATTTTACTATTGTAAATATAAATTTTCACAATTAATAATGTATTAACTAGTATTTTCCTCGTTTATCATGACTAATTTATTTGTGCTTATCTCCAAACATGTGGGCATCCTCTATAAAAGGCATCCATTGGCATCCTCTATACATATCAGAATCTTCCGTAGAGCAGCATATATATATACTTCAACGGCTGTAACAGGAGATGAGGACTATGCAAATTGTACCGCTATGCCTTGCCCTCGTCCTGCTATGCTCCGGTATATATCTTCAATACCCAAACACATCGTACATACAGAAGCTATGTTGTGCCCTCTAACACATGCCACACTTTCTTGTCTAACAATCTTGTCTAATTTTCTTTCGGTATTACTATATAGGCACGAAAACCATCGAGGCGCGCTCGGCCTGCTGCCCTCATATAAAAAAGGGCAAGTGTAATGACAATGATTGTGCGAGTTATTGCAAGAAGGCGTATGGTTGGGATGATGTTTCCCGGGGCCCGAAGCTGTCTAAACCCTCGTCTTGTGTGATGATCCGCCTTGCGTCTCTCGATTTCGACCACCCCCTTCAAGCTACCGCATAGATGTGTTGGCCTCGCGACTAAGTTCTGACACTAAGGACATCTGCCGTGACAATTTCACGATAGTTGGCGTCCACCGTGGGGCACGCGTACGGTGGTGTTGAATTCTTGGAGGGATCTCTCCCAGGGATCAAGGAGCTTGCAATTTTCTGGCTGAACAAGAGCCGGCATGGAAAAAATTCATATCTACTATGAGTTCATCGGTCAAGATTGAAGAAGTATTCAGCACTGGCATATGTAAGATTGAGTTAAGGGAATTTAGGGTTTGGCGTTCTTCTGGAAGTCACCGATGCAATGCGATCCGTCGAATCCGAATAAAGGATGAATTATTTACTGCCGCAGTCGCGTGCCGCCAAGACCATCAATTTTCCCGAAGTCTTTTTTGTTGATTAGACACAGTTCCAATATCTGAAGGAATCAACCGGTGCTGTTACTGCTACTCCCAGCGCGGAAACCAAAGGCAACAGCGGCGGAAGCTGCGGATCAAGTGAAAAGTACACACGATGGCATTGTTTCCATCACATCAAGCATCAGGCCCAATGGTTTCAAATATAGTACTAGTATATCTTCGACTAGTACATTACCAGAAGCCAAATCGGTTTTTCTTTAGTCAACTCCGATTGCTACATGCATACAAGGAATCTACTAGGAGGTTAATTTAAAAATTAAGGAAGGAAAAGTTACTAGGTGGGTTTAGCACGTGAATACCAGGGGAAAGGAGATCAGAGGCAAACTAGCGGCCAGCTGACGCTGTTACCTTTCGAAGAAAAAGAGAGAGGCGGCCCCTAACATTGACTTAGATTCAGGAAGAATTTTCTACGGGTCTACTAGGATTCAGGTTTGAGGAGGAACTGCTAATCGTGCCAAAGTGCACGGAAATCAAAGGGATGTATAAAAAAAAGTGGACCACGCAGGTGCTACTGTGTCTAACGCTGTCCAGCATTATTCCATGCCAGCGTTTGTGTTCATCTGATAAAACAGACCAGGTGTTATTGTTTCTATCTACTTTTAGTACATATTTTAATCAAACAAAGCAATTACTTTAGTCTCTATATTCTATGTGCAGTAAAGATGGTGCCATATTATGCCTATGAAGTGTGCGTCAGCATCATCATGAACCGGCGTCCGCACCCGCTTACTGTTGGAACAGGTGTGCACAAGTCGCCGCCCGTACAGCTTAATCTACATCAACCTGCCGGAACCGCGTTGAGCCGCCCCTGCTGTTTTGAGCCGCCGGTGTATATTAAGTCGCCGGTCTGCCTGAGCCGCCAAAACTATATGGAGCCGCTGGACTGCCTGAGCCACCTCTGTTGCGATAAACGGATCATCCATCGTCCGAACAAATCAGGTGATATCCATCCAAGTTTGATTTATTAGCACATGTTGTTTTTGTCAAAGAACAAGTTTATCTTTGCCTTGGTCTGCAATATTATTTATGCAGGGCAATCATTTATGACAAAAAGTGATATTACTCAACGGACTCCCGCACCGGCTTACAACACCGTGGCCGTCTCTCGCGACCACGCCGGCTTACAACAAGGAGGACAACTTGCCCGTCCGCACCGGCTTACAACGCCACGGCCGGTTCATCTGTTTGTGCCGTTTCAGATGTTGCGGTCGTCTTTACCATCTGTCTCTCGCGCCCTGGTCCACGTCAACACACCGGGCCGCGCCTGTCTGCGTGAGCTGTTCATTGAGTATGAGCAAGTCACTACTTGGGAAGCCCGGTTTCTCTTCCAACAAGTTGGAGGCAAATTATCATATATTATCAACCGCCGTCTGCACTGGATGGTTCAATGGGCAGGCGCACAAGTCGCCGCCACTACAGTTTGGTTAACTTCAAACAGCCAGTTGGAAGGAGCCATTGGCCGAGTTGCTGACACGGCTCATATGGGATCATTTATAACCCGCCGCAGTCACCTCAACCTTCTGTGGGTTCACATCACGCTATCACCGCCAATGATATACACCTTCTGCTGTGGTCAAATATGGAGAATCTCAAGCCAACTCCTCGAGTCGTCTTAAGACTCGGGGGCTACAATGGTATGACTCGGCGAAATTAGCCAGTTTCAATAAATTCAAGAACTCCGAGTCATTGAAGTGAAAAATAACCCGGCCCCGGAGATTAAAATTTAAAGGCCATCAGAAGATTTCCGGCTCAAAATAAGGATTCTGGTTTAAAATCCGGTTTAAGAGACATCTTTCTCCCACAAAGCACTGAAACTCTCAAATCCGGTTCAAAATCCGGCCCAAGGTAAATTTGTCCCTCACAAATTTCGAAGCTCTCAAATCCGGTTCAAAATCTGGCTCAAGGTAAATTTGTCCCTCACAAATTTTTGAAGCTTTCAAATCTGGTTTAAAGTTCCGGTTCAAAAAGAATTAATTTCTCGCAAGTTCGAGTTCTCAGAAAAATTAAAGGTTGCCAAAAAGAACTTGTTGCCATGATGCACGGTTCAAACTTGGGTATCCTGCCTTACGACTCATCTTATTATGATCACTTGGGGGCTTCCTGCTCATCGAGCATAGCTATCAGTACCCTCTTGATCGGCGCAATGCCAAAACTTATATGGTCACTTGGGGGCTTCCTGTTCAAACATAGGTCGTATTCGAACCAAAGAGAACATAGCTGTCGAAACCCTTTTGATCGGCACACTGCCAAACTCACTAGGGGGCTTCTTGATCGTATCCGAATCATAGCTTAACCTCTTTTGGGTCCGACGTGGATCGTATTCGAATCAACGTCGTTAAACAACTCTCAAGGTCATTTGGGGGCTTCCTGTTCAAACATAGGTCGTATTCGAACCAAAGAGAACATAGCTGTCGGTACCCTCTTGATCGGCAACGCCAAAGCCACTGGGGGCTATATGATCGTATTCGAATCTTAGCTCAACCCCTTTGGAACGGTTTTCTGATCATATATGAATCAGAAGCCTTAAACTTTTTAAGTCTTTTTTGCGAACAATTTTGGGTTTGACTTGAGACCTTTTTTGGATCATATCTCAAATATATATGAGTGGTTTATGCTTAACCCGGCTTGAATTTTCGACTATAAGTCGCCAGCTTATGACAATCATCATCTATGTGGAAGCATTGACTTCTAAAGATTGGGTTATCACCCTTACTGCACAGGTCATGTAAACCGGCGGTACAAATTCAATATCACAGTGGTTATATGTGAGGTATTATGACCCGCCCTGCGGTAAACCGCAAGGGTTCTTGTGATCTACTTGTGTGTAGGGTAAGACTACATTTGGGTGGTTACCCGCCCTGGCTCTTGACGTTAAGTCGCCAGGGCATATGTTGTTTAAACTCTGTGCAGGATTTGCAGAACTATGACTTATATAAATGCTTCAGTCCAAGCTCATCACTGAAATTGGTGTCTCAAAAGGGTTATCAATTATTGATTTTCTCAAGGGCTATAGGCCACCGGGTTACAAAAATTCCGGCTTACAATGAATGTGCATTAAGTTGTCATCGGCCAAGAGCCGCCAGGTATTTAAACTCCGGATTTACTTGTTAACCGATGAGGTATTCAAATCTTTAATAGCCAAAACTGGCTGGATTTTCATGATGATATTGAATGATTGAGGTTTTCATACCGGATTATATTATTCAAATCTTGAATAGCCAACATGGCTGGATTTCTATTGTGATTATCAATAACCAGTGTTATGATTGAGGTTTTCAAAGTCGCTTTAGCGCAACGGCTATTATTTTTATCAATGGATATGATTTATTCTACAATGGAAGGAATAGTCCTGAGTCGCTGCAGGCTTACGACCCGGCACTTGGGGGCTACATTATTCAGATTCATATTATATCAAATATGCAAGTCCCATGTCACTGCCAGCATGCACCATGGCACTTGGGGGCTAATGCAAAGTCATTTTTTGCTCAACTTATTGAAGACCCGACTCATCACATTTTAAATGAGCCGGCCCTTGGAGGCTACCAATTGCTCCTGTCAAAATTCAAGGTACACAAGCATTAATACATTATATTGAACGGTTCACTATTCAGTTGGTGGAGTACAAAGCTCTTAACCTTGTGGACGCTGGGTTCAAGCCCCATGGTGGAGACTATATTATATGATGTTATTATCAATTATATACAAAGTCCCAGCTCAGTATTATCTTACTAAGCCGGCCCTTGGGGGCTACATATTGCTATTCAAAGTTTACATGGTTATATCTACAAAGTCCCTGCTTATTATTGCATAATGACCCGGCCCTTGGGGGCTACACTAGTTGAAGTTTTCATGAGCATAAAGCAATTACAAGTCCCAGGTTGCTGCAAGCATGACAACCCGACACTTGGGGGCTACATGTGTGGAATATTCAGTTTATATGATTGAGATGAATAAACTAGATTTCTTCAAGGTTGCAACACTTATTGGAGCAAATCTTAAACCATCACTTTGTTCTGCTCAAGACTTGGGGGCTACAGGAAATATGGATATAAGGGAGAAAAATCTTCAAATTATCAGTTTTTGAGCAAATCAGGAAGATCAATTACATAACCCGGTGTCAACAACAATTATGACCCGGCATCGTCTGTTTTATAATCCGGCAGTTTTTGGTAATGATAAAGCGGCAACTTTTACATCTTCAAGCCGGCTGAAAGTCAGATGAGTTTCAAGACCAATATGTTTTAAGCCGGCGTTTTGGAAGCCGATTCAAGTGGATTATTTCTTACAATATTTCTCTACAAGAGACTAATGCCAGCAAATTGACTCTAAAGCTGGCCTATTGACCCGGATTTCTCAAAAGAAGTATCTGGATTTTTTGCATTCACAAAGTTTGAACATATCTACTAAAGGAGATTTGCTATGAGTTCATGGGCATGTATCAAGAAGGAAATGACAAGGATTTAAAGATGATCAGGTCCCGGCTTACAAAAATTTAACCCAGAGCACAACCTATCAAGTTTGTTCTTGTGTTATTTTACAGGATTAGTTTAACATGGATAAATCCAAATTAAACTAGGGGCTAATGTCGGGGATATACCCCGCGGTATGACCCGGCCAGAATTGGCGACTCACTGGTGACCCGCCCGGAGCTTGGCGATTCACAGATAACCTGCCTGATCTTGGCGACTCATTAGTAACTCGGCGGGCAGGAGAGATGGACAACAAGGCCCAAAGCCCAGAAGGCCGGCTCACGTTATGACGGGCCGGATTAAGAGGAAAGGGATGATGAATATTTCCTTTACGAGGAAGCAAGACTCGGACTTGTAATTAACTTGTAAGAGAAGATAGACTAGTCCTAGTCCTACTAGGACTCCACATGTAACCCGTCCCTCTAACTTATATAAGGAGGGGCAGGGGTCCCCAAGGGGGACAAGAAACAAGAAACAATATCTAGGGCTAGACACAAAGGAGGAGCCGGCTTATGCGGCGACTCCCTCGTGAGCATAATGAGACCTAGCCACAAACATCATGTAGGGCTATTCCGGATGATGTTTCCCGGGGCCCGAAGCTGTCTAAACCCTCGTCTTGTGTGATGATCCGCCTTGCATCTCTCGATTCTGACCAACCCCTTCAAGCTACCGCATAGATGTGTTGGCCTCGCGACTAAGTCCTGACACTAAGGACATCTGCCGTGACAATTCCACGACACCTGCTTCATCGGAGCGAGGCAAATGTTGTTGTAGTAGAGAGTCAGGAAGTCATCGTCGAAGGCCCCATAGGACCAGTGCATCAGAATAACAAGAAAGTCGTAGATCAGAAGGATCTAACCTGTAAAAGTCAAACAAAGACAAAGGAAGACTGGATCCAGACAGATCGTACGAAGGCCATCACCGACTGAATCCCACGAGATTCGAGGGAGACACACCTCTATACACCCCCCGACAATGCTAGACGCACCATCGGGGCAGGGATAGAACATAGGAGACATTATTCCTACTAAGGATATCACCACCGCCACACAACCCCAACCAAGACGATGATTTTAATAATTGTATTTGGCAGAGTTTTTTTCCTCTGTGTGTGAGTCCTTATTGTGTTTTTATCCATGGTATGCTTCATTTCAGTTAATAAAACACACCCTTTTTTCGAAAAGGTCTCTTTTTAACCTGCAACTTGAAAATTCCCTTTTCCATGACGGTGTTTATCTTGGTGAAACACAAACGACATGTGTCTTGTGGAAAATAAAATGTGAGACACACGAAAGGGCAAAACCTATTTTTCTTTCTATGTGTGTTGAGACCTCAATCGGACCGCATGCTAACCAACCGATGCCGTGAAACATGATATATGATCAAAATGACAAGCTGATCCATCTTACATAGGATAGATTGCTAGAACTGTGGATAAAACTATACAAATCCAAACCAGTGCATAAATTTCTCTTTGTGTTTGGTACATGGTTAAGCGGTGTGATTCTGATTCCAGGTACGCAGCAAGATCAAGTTGTCAACTTGTTACTAACACCACTAAGGGAATCACAACATACAATCAAAATATCGAACAAATATCAAATTCACATGATTACTTATGACAAGACTTCACCTGTGTCCTCAAGAACAAAATTAACTACTCACAAAACATATTCATGTTCAATATTAGAGGGGTATTGAATAGCATAATGGATTTGAACATATAATCTTCCACCAAATAAACAAACTAGCATCAACTACAAGATGTAATCAACACTACTAGTCACCCACAGGTACCAATCTGAGGTTTTGATACAAAGATTGAACACAAGAGATGAACTAGGATTTTGAGATGAGATGGTGCTGGTGAAGATGTTGTTGGGGAACGTAGTAATTTCAAAAAAATTCCTACGCACACGCAAGATCATGGTGATGCATAACAACGAGATGGGAGAGTGTTGTCTACGTACCCTCGTAGACCGTAAGCGGAAGTGTTTATCAACACAGTTGATGTAGTCGTACACCTTCACGATCCATCCCAATCAAGTACCGAACGTTCGGCACCTCCATGTTCAGCACACAGTCAGCTCAATGACGTCCTCGCCTTATTGATCCAGCAAGAGGGGCGAAGTAGTAGATGAGTTCCGACAGCACGACGACGTGGTGACGGTGTTGGTGAAGAACAATCTCCGCAGGGCTTCGCCTAAGCACTATAAAAACTATGACGGAGGATAAACTAGAGGGGACGGGGTTGCCGGCACACGGCTTGGTGTTTCTTGATGTGTCTTGGGTGCTAGCCCTACCCCTCTATTTATATGTTGAGCCTTGGGGTCAAAACTTGGAGTAAAAACCTCCACCAAGTCGGTTTCACCCGAAAGGCAAGATTCCTTCTCGGACTCCAGGGCCAGACGCTAGGGTTCCCGGCGTCTGGACCAAGACGTCAGGGACCCTGGCGTCTGGCCCCTGGACTCCGCTGATAACCCACAAGTATAGGGGATCACAACAGTTTTCGATAAGTAAGAGTGTCGAACCCAACGAGGAGCTAAAGGCAGAACAAATATTCCCTCAAGTTCTATCGACCACCGATACAACTCTACACACACTTGATGTTCACTTTACCGGAAACAAGTATGAAACTAGAAGTGTTGTTGGATAGGTTGGCAAGGTAATAAAGAGCACGAGAATAAAAACTAGGGGCTGTTTAGATAAAGACACAACTAAATTAGTTTTAGTAAAGAGGTTTTTGTTACGAGAAAGTTATTTGTCCCTAGGCAATCGATAACTAGACCGGCAATCACTATTGCAATTTTATTTGAGGGAGAGGAATAAGCTAACATACTTTCTCTACTTGGATCATATGCACTTATGATTGGAACTCTAGCAAGCATCCGCAACTACTAAAGATCATTAAGGTAAAACCCAACCATAGCATTAAAGTATCAAGTCCCCTTTATCCCATACGCAAACAACCTACTTACTCGGGTCTGTGCTTCTGTCACTCACGCCACCCACCATAAGCAAATCATAAACATATTGCAAACCCTACAGTAAGGATCCCTCACGCTTGCACAACACGGAGAGCACCATAGGACAACACCAATAATAAAACATGCAACTCAAACCAATCTTGATCATCAAATAGCCCATAGGACAAAACAGATCTACTCAAACATCATAGGATAGCCATACATTATTGGGAAATAATATATAGCGTTGAGCACCATGTTTAAGTAGAGATTACAGCGGGTAAGAGAGAGGTTACACCGCTGCATAGAGGGGGGAAGAGTTGGTGAAGATTGCGGTGATGATGATGATGGCCTCGGCAGCGCTCCGGCACCACCGGAGGAGAGGGGGAGAGGGGCCCCTTCTTCCTCTTCTTCCTTGACCTCCTCCCTAGATGGGAGAAGGGTTTCCCCTCTGGTCCTCGGCCTCCATGGCATGGGAGGGCCGAGAGCCCCTCCGAGATTGGATCTGTCTCTCTGTCTCTCTCTGTTTCTGTGTTTCCAGATTCTTCCCTTTCACCGTTTCTTTTATATCCGGAGATCCGTAGCTCCGATTGGGGTGAATCTTTTGCCCAGATTTTCCTCATAAAATTAGCTTTCTTGCGGCAAAAGAAGAGCATCAACCGCCTTACGGGGTGCCCACGAGGGTCCAGGGCGCGCCCCCTGCCTCGTGGCCCCCTCGGGCACCGTCTCGCATTGATTTTACTTCCCAAAAATCATAAATATTCCAAAATAATTCTCCGTCCGTTTTTATCCCGTTTGGACTCCGTTTGATATGGATATTCTGCAAAAACAAAAAACATGCAACAAACAGGAACTGGCACTGGGCACTGGATCAATATGTTAGTCCCGAAAATAGTATAAAAAGTTGCCAAAAGTATATGAAAGTTGTATAATATTGGCATGGAACAATAAAAAATTATAGATACGACGGAGACGTATCAGCATCCCCAAGCTTAATTCCTGCTCGTTCTCGAGTAGGTAAATGATAAAAAAGATAATTTTTGATGTGGAATGCTACCTAGCATAATCTTGATCATGTATCTAATCATGGCATGAATATTAAGACACGAGTGATTCAAAGCAATAGTCTATCATTTGACATAAAAGCAATAATACTTCAAGCATACTAATAAAGCAATCATGTCTTTTCAAAATAACATGGCCAAAGAAAGTTATCCCTACAAAATCATATGGTCTGGCTATGCTCCATCTTCACCACACAAAGTATTTAAATCATGCACAACCCCGGAATTAGCCAAGCAATTGTTTCATACTTTAGTGTTCTCAAACTTTTTCAACTTTCACGCAATACATGAGCGTGAGCCATGGACATAGCACTATAGGTGGAATAGAATATGATGGTGGTGGAGAAGACAAAAAGGAGAAGATAGTCTCACATCAACTAGGCGTATCAATGGGCTATGGAGATGCCCATCAATAGATATCAATGTGAGTGAGTAGGGATTGCCATGCAACGGATGCACTAAGAGCTATAAGTGTATGAAAGCTCAAACTAGAAACTAAGTGGGTGTGCATCCAACTTGCTTGCTCATGAAGACCTCGGGCATTTGAGGAAGCCCATCATCGAAATATACAAGCCAAGTTCTATAATGAAAATTCCCGCTAGTATATGAAAGTGATAACTCAAGAGACTCTCTATATGAAGAACATGGTGCTACTCTGAAGCACAAGTGTGGTAAAAGGATAGTAACATTGCCCCTTCTCTCTTTTCTCTCATTTTTTTATTTTCTTTTTTTCACTTTTTTTCATTTTTTTGTGGGCTTCTTTGGCCTCTTTTTTTGATTTGGGCTTCTTTGGCCTCTTTTATTTTTTGTAAAGTCCGGAGACTCATCCCGACTTGTGGGGGAATCATAGTTTCCATCATCCTTTCCTCAATGGGGCAATGCTCTAATAATGATGATGATCACACTTTATTTACTTACAACTCAATATTACAACTCGATATCTAGAACAAAGATATGACTCTATATGAATGCCTCCGGCGGTGTACCGGGATGTGCAATGATCTAGCGTAGCAATGACATCAAAAAACGGACAAGCCATGAAAACATCATGCTAGCTATCTTACGATTATGCAAAGCAATATGGCAATGAATGCTCAAGTCATGTATATGATGATGATGGAAGTTGCATGGCAATATATCTCGGAATGGCTACGGGAATGCCATAATAGGTAGGTATGGTGGGTGTAATGCACCGGCGAAAATTGCACGGTACTAGAGAGGCTAGCAATGGTGGAAGGGTGAGAGTGCATATAATCCATGGATTCAACATTAGTCATAAAGAACTCACATACTTATTGCAAAAATTTAGAAGCTATCGAAACCAAGTATTAGACGCATGCCCTTAGGGGAAGGGTAGGTAGGAGTTAACCATCGCGCGATCCCGACCTCAACACAAAGGATGGCAATCAAAAAATAAACCATGCTCCGACTTCATCACATAATGGTTCACCATACGTGCATGCTTCGGGAATCGCAAACCTCAACACAAGTATTTCTACTAATCCACAACTACCCACTAGCATAACTCTAATATCACCATCTTTATATCGCAAAACTATTGCAAGGAATCAAACATATCATATTCAGCGATCTACAAGTTTATGTAGGATTTTATGACTAACCATGTGAATGACCAATTCCTGTCATCTCTCTAAATAGATATAAGTGAAGCAAGAGAGTTTAATTCTTTCTACAAAAGGTATGCCCGCGCTCTAACAAATATAAGTGAAGCAAAAGAGCATTCTACAAATGGTGGTTGTCTATGTGAAGAGAAACAGGCAATCCAAACTTCAAAAGATATAAGTGAAGCACATGAAGCATTCTATAAAGCCATACTCAAAAGATATAAGTGAAGTGCAATGAGCATTCTATAAATCAACCAAGGACTATCTCATACCAGCATTGTGCATAAAAGAAAAGTGAAAACTAAATGCAAAAGACGCTCCAAGATTGCACATATCGCATGAACGAAACGAATCCGGAAACATACCGATACTTGTTGAAGGAAGAGGGGATGCCTTCAGGGGCATCCCCAAGCTTAGACGCTTGAGTCTCCTTGAATATTTACTTGGGGTGCCTTGGGCATCCCCAAACTTGAGCTCTTGCCTCTCCTTCTTCTCCTCACATCGAGACCTTCTCGATCATTGAACACTTCATCCACACAAAACTTCAACAGAAAACTCAGCAAGATCCGTTAGTATAATAAAGCAAATCACTACTCTAAGTACTGTTGTAAACCAATTCATATTTTTTTTGCATTGTGTCTACTGTAATATAACTTTTCCATGGCTTAATCCACTGATATAAATTGATAGTTTCATCAAAACAAGCAAACTATGCATCAAAAACAGGATCTGTTTAAAACAGAACAGTCTGTAACAATCTGAACATTCACCATACCTCTGATACTTCAAAACTTCTGCCAAAATTAGGAAAAATAAAAAATTTGTACAGCAAGACAGTGGAAAAAGAATAAGAACCGTTTGACGTTCCAGCTAAAAATTAAAAATCGCGCACTACAGCCAAAGTTTCTGTCCTGCACCGCACAAACCAACAAGCATTGTAACCATCCTAAAGGCAAACCTTGGCACATTATTTTTATAATACAAAGGAATTGTACAAGGGGATAATTATTTTTATTTAAAAGTTTCTGTAATCAAGATTCACAAAGTTTCCGTGGGCATGAACAAAGTTCAAGGCTAGCTCCCACTTCAACAATGCTTGTCTCTCTCACTTTCACTTTCCTTTTTGAAAAAGTTTTAGGTTCCCCTCTTTATTTTTTTTGTTTTTGAACTTTATAGAAGCACTCAACAGAAATAAATGACTCTCTAAAACTTCCGGGTTGTCTCCCTGGCAGCGCTTTCTTTAAAGCCATTAAGCTAGGCATATAGTGCTCAAGTAATGGATCCACCCGGATTCCAAGGTATATCAAAGCCAATTTTAATTAACAATGATTTGTAATTTAGTAGTGAGCACAAAGTAACATATATCAAGCAATGACGAAGTCTAACTCTCTTCCTATGCATCGGCATGTCATACAAGAACAATTCATGAACATCAAGTAAAGGCCAATACATAGCATAAGCAGTTTCTTGCAATTTTATCGTGTTGGAAACATAAAGAGGTGGAGATGTAGTTCCTGTCTCATAATAATTGCAAGTAGGAGCAGCAAGCACATGCATATTATATCTATCAAAATCATCATGTGTGGTAGTAAAACGCAACCCATCAATATAATCCTTAATAAGCACACACTTCTCCGATATAGTGTAGTTGGGAGAATTCAAAAAGATAATAGGACTATCATGCGTGGGTGCAATAGCAACAATTTCATGTTTAACATAAGGAACTATAGCAAGTTCATCTCCATAAGCATAATCTATATTGGCATCTTGACCACAAGCATAGCAAGCATCATCAAAAAGGGATATTTCAAAATAATCAAAGGGATCATAACAGTCATCATAGCAATCATCCTTCGGTAAGCACGTAGGGGAATTAAACAATGTATGAGTTGAATAGTTACTCTCATTAGAAGGTGGGCACGGGTGATCAATCCGCTCTTCCTCCTTTTGTTCTTCGCTCTCCTCCTCATCTTTTTCATCCAATGAGCTCACAGTTTCATCAACTTCTTCTTCCATAGATTCCTGCAAAATATTAATCTCTTCTTGGACAGCTGAGACTTTCTTAATAAGTGCATTAATATCGTAATTGTACTCATAATTCTCATAACAATATTTAAGGATAGCTAAATTTTCAGGTCTATAAACAACATCATCAAAATCTTCAAACTCTTTAAACATAGATTCAATTTCATAAGCACCCATAAAAGCAACAAATTCTTCTATTCGTTCCACATCATAGTAATCATATATACCTCTAGCATAAGAAGCCAATGTTTCATTATCATTAAATTCGCATGAAAAGGGAAGGTGTGGAGCCTTCATCCTAGAGCAACAAGTATAATCATAATTCAAGCATAGTTGTCTAGCATACCACTTCAGTATATGAATTTGATCCCATAATAGTTTCCCTTTTTGTGTCAAGTGATAATCCCTAAAGTATTCACGTTGATCCAATGTTACTCCCATTACATAATTAAATGGGGTTTTCTCAGGATTATTAAAGTAGTACATAATATCTTTCACATAACCAGCATCGAGGGTTTTAGGAGGTTCCCCATCTCCATGAGCAGCAATTACACCTAATTTTTTTGGTATTTCGTGTTCTATATCCATAACTAAAGATAGAGAACAACTAAGAACAGCAAATAAAAATTACTTAGTGATAAAGCAAACAAGCACACACGAGAATATTCACCCCACGCTATTGCTCCCCGGCAACGGCGCCAGAAAAAGGTCTTGATAACCCACAAGTATAGGGGATCACAACAGTTTTCGATAAGTAAGAGTGTCAAACCCAACGAGGAGCTAAAGGCAAAACAAATATTCCCTCAAGTTCTATCGACCACCGATACAACTCCACACACACTTGACGTTCACTTTACCGGAAACAAGTATGAAACTAGAAGTGTTGTTTGATAGGTTGGCAAGGTAATAAAGAGCACGAGAATAAAAACTAGGGGCTGTTTAGATAAAGACACAACTAAATTAGTTTTAGTAAAGAGCTTTTTGTTACGAGAAAGTTATTTGTCCCTAGGCAATCGATAACTAGACCAGTAATCACTATTACAATTTTATTTGAGGGAGAGGAATAAGCTAACATACTTTCTCTACTTGGATCATATGCACTTATGATTGGAACTCTAGCAAGCATCCGTAACTACTAAAGATCATTAAGGTAAAACCCAACCATAGCATTAAAGTATCAAGTCCCCTTTATCCCATACGCAAACAACCTACTTTCTCGGGTCTGTGCTTCTGTCACTCATGCCACCCACCATAAGCAAATCATAAACATATTGCAAACCCTACAGCGAGGATCCCTCACACTTGCGCGACACGGAGAGCACCATAGGACAACACCAATAATAAAACATGCAACTCAAACCAATCTTGATCATCAAATAGCCCATAGGACAAAACAGATCTACTCAAACATCATAGGATAGCCATACATCATTGGGAAATAATATATAGCATTGAGCACCGTGTTTAAGTAGAGATTACAGCGGGAAAGAGAGAGGTTACACCACTGCATAGAGGGGGGAAGAGTTGGTGAAGATGTTGCTGAAGATTGCGGTGATGACGATGATGGCCACGGCAGCGCTCCGGCGCCACCGGAGGAGAGGGGGAGAGGGCCCCCTTCTTCGTATTCTTCCTTGACCTCCTCCCTAGATGGGAGAAGTGTTTCCCCTCTGGTCCTTGGCCTCCATGGCATGGGAGGGGCGAGAGCCCCTCCGAGACTGGATCTGTCTCTCTGTCTCTCTCTGTTTCTGCGTTTCCAGATTCTTCCCTTTCACCGTTTCTTTTATATCCGGAGATTCCTAACTCCGATTGGGGTGAATCTTTCGCCCAGATTTTCCTCATAAAATTAGCTTTCTTGCGGCAAAAGAAGAGCGTCAACCGCCTTACGGGGTGCCCACGAGGGTCCAGGGCGCGCCCCCTGCCTCGTGGCCCCCTCGGGCACCGTCTCGCGTTGATTTTACTTCCCAAAAATCATAAATATTCCAAAATAATTCTCCGTCCGTTTTTATACCATTTGGACTCCGTTTGATATTGATATTCTGCAAAACAAAAAACATGCAATAAACAGGAACTGGCACTGGGCACTGGATCAATATGTTAGTCCCAAAAATAGTATAAAAAGTTGCCAAAAGTATATGAAAGTTGTATAATATTGGCATGGAACAATAAAAAATTATAGATACGACAGAGACGTATCATCCGCAAAACTTCCTTGTGCTCTTTCCAAAAACCTTGTGGGCTTTCCCCTTTGGCCCAAAGAAAGTGTTCTCGTTCCCAAACATTTCGAGAAACATCCGGAACCTCTTCCGGTGAATTTCGGAACCCTTCCGGAGACTAAACACTATTATCCCATATATCAATATTTATCTCCGGACTATTCCAAAGTTCCTCGTCATGTCTGTGATCTTATCCGGGACTCCGAACAACATTCGGTTGCCAACATACATAACTCATATAATACTATATCGTCAACGAACATTAAGCGTGCGGACCCTACGGGTTCGAGAACTATCTAGACATGACCGAGACACCTCTCTGGTCAATAACCAATAGCGGAACCTGGATGCCCATATTGGCTCCTACATATTCTACGAAGATCTTTATCGGTCGAACCGCATAACAATATACGTTGTTCCCTTTGTCATCGGTATGTTACATGCCCGAGATTCGATCGTTGGTATCACTATACCTAGTTCAATCTCGTTACCGGCAAGTCTCTTTGCTCATTATGTAATGCATCATCCCGCAACTAACTCATTAGTCACATTGCTTGCAAGGCTTATAGTGATGTGCATTACCGAGAGGGCCCAGAGGTACCTCTCCGACAATTGGAGTGACAAATCCGAATCTCGAAATACTCCAACTCAACAAGTACCTTCGGATACACCTGTAGAGCACCTTTATAATCACCCAGTTACGTTGTGACGTTTGGTAGCACACAAAGTGTTCCTCCGGTAAACGGGAGTTGCATAATCTCATAGTCATAGGAACATGTATAAGTCATGAAGAAAGCAATAGCAACATACTAAACGATCAAGTGATAAGCTAACGGAATGGGTCAAGTCAATCACATCATTCTCTAATGATGTGATCCCGTTAATCAAATGACAACTCATGTATATGGCTAGGAAACTTAACCATCTTTGATTCAATGAGCTAGTCAAGTAGAGGCATACTAGTGACACTCTGTTTTGTCTATGTATTCACACATGTATCAAGTTTCCGGTTAATACAATTCTAGCATGAATAATAAACATTTATCATGAATTAAGGAAATATAAATAACAACTTTATTATTGCCTCTAGGGCATATTTCCTTCAGTCTCCCACTTGCACTAGAGTTAATAATCCAGTTCACATCGCCATGTGATTTAACATCAATAGTTCACACCACCATGTGATTAACACCCATAGTTCACATCATCATGTGACCAGTACCCAAAGGGTTTACTAGAGTCAATAATCTAGTTCACATCGCTATGTGATTAACACCCATAGAGTGCTAAGGTGTGATCATGTTTTGCTTGTGAGAGAAGTTTTAGTCAACGGGTCTGCCACATTCAGAGACGTATGCATTTTGCAAATATTCTATGTCTACAATGCTCTGCGCGGAGCTACTCTAGCTAAATGCTCCCACTTTCAATATGTATCCAGATTGAGACTCAGAGTCATCTAGATCGGTGTCAAAGTTTGCATCGACGTAACTTTTACAACGAACTCTTTATCACCTCCATAACCGAGAAATATTTCCTTAGTCCTCTAAGGATAATTTTGACCAATGTCCAGTGATCTACTCCTAGATCACTATTGTACTCCCTTGCCAAACTCAGGGCAGGGTATACAATAGATCTGGTACATAGCATAGCATACTTTATAGAACCTATGACTGAGGCATAGGGAATGACTTTTCATTCTCTTTTTTTGCTGTGGTTGGGTTTTGAGTCTTACTCAACTTCACACCTAGCAACACAGGCAAGAACTTCTTCTTTGACTGTTCCATTTTGAACTACTTCAAAATCTTGTCAAGGTATGTACTCATTGCAAAAACTTATCAAGCGTCTTGATCTATCTCTGTAGATCTTGATGCTCAATATGTAAGCAGCTTCACCAAGGTCTTTCTTTGAAAAACTCCTTTCAAATACTCCTTTATGCTTTTCAGAAAATTCTACATTATTTCTGATCAACAATATGTCATTCACATATACTTATCAGAAAGGTTGTAGTGCTCCCACTCACTTTTGTAAATACAGGCTTCACCGTAAGTCTGTATAAAATTATATGCTTTGATCAACTTATCAAAGCGTATATTCCAACTCCGAGATGCTTGCACTAGTCCATAGATGGATCGCTGGAGCTTTGCACACTATGTTAGCACCTTTAGGATCGACAAATCCTTCTGGTTGCATCATATACAACTCTTCTTTTAAGAAATCCATTAAGGAATGCAGGTTTGACATCCATTTGCCAAATTTCATAAAATGCGGCAATTGCTAACATGATTCGGACAGACTTTTAAGCATCGATACAAGTGAGAAAATCTCATTGTATTCAACATCTTGAACTTGTCGAAAACATTTTTGCGACAATTCAAGCTTTTGTAGATAGTAATACTACTATCAGCGTCTGTCTTCTTCTTAAAGATCCATTTATTCTCAATGGCTTGCCGATCATCGGGCAATTCCACCAAAGTCCATACTTTGTTTTCAGACATGGATCCTATCTCAGATTTCATGGCCTCAAGCCATTTTGCGGAATCTGGGCTCATCATCGCTTCCTCATAGTTCGTAATTTCGTCATGGTCTAGTAACATGACTTCCAGAACTGGATTACCGTATGACTCTGGTGCGGATCTTACTCTGGTTGACCTACGAGGTTCAGTAGTAACTTGATCTGAAGTTTCATGATCATCATCATTAACTTCCTCACTAATACGTGTAGGCATCACTGGAATTGATTTCAGTGATGAGCAACTTTCCAATTCAAGAGAAGGTACAATTACCTCATCAATGTTCTACTTTCCTCCCACTCACTTCTTTCGAGAGAAACTCCTTCTCTAGAAAGGATTCATTCTCAGCAACGAATATCTTGCCTTTGGATCTGTGATAGAAGGTGTACCCAACAGTTTCTTTTGGGTATCCTAGGAAGATTTACTTCTCCGATTTGGGTTCGAGCTTATCATGTTGAAACTTTTTCACATAAGCATCGCAGTCCCAAACTTTAAGAAACGACAGCTTAGGTTTCTCGCCAAACCACAGTTCATACGGTGTCATCTCCATGGATTTAGATGGTGCCCTATTTAACGTGAATGTAGCTGTCTCTAATGCATAACCCCAAAACGATAGTGGTAGATCGGTAAGAGACATCATAGATCACACCATATCTAATAAAGTATAGTTATGACGTTCGGACACACCATTACACTGTGGTGTTCCAGGTGGCGTGAGTAGTGAAACTATTTCACATTGTTTTAACTGAAGACCAAACTCGTTAACTCAAATATTTACTTCTGCCATCATATCGTAGAAACTTTTATTTTCTTGTTACGATGATTCTCCACTTCATTTTGAAATTCTTTGAACTTTTCAAATGTTTCATACTTGTGTTTCATCAAGTAGATATACCCACATCTTCTCAAATCATCTGTGAAGGTCAGAAAATAACGATACCCGCCGCGAGCCTCAACACTCATCAGACCGCATACATCAGTATGTATTATTTCCAATAAGTCAGTTGTTCGCTCCATTGTTCCGGAGAACGGAGTTTTAGTCATCTTGCCCATGAGGCATGGTTCGCAAGCATCAAGTGATTCATAATCACGTGATTCCAAAAGCCCATCAGCATGGAGTTTCTTCATGCACTTTACACCAATATGACCTAAATGGCAGTGCCACAAATAAGTTGCACTATCATTATTAACTTTGCATCTTTTGGCTTCAATATTATGAATATGTGTATCACTACGATCGAGATCCAACAAACCATTTTCATTGGGTGGATGACCATAGAAGGTTTTATTCATGTAAACAGAACAACAATTATTCTCTAATTTAAATGAATAATCGTATTGCAATAAACATGATCAAATCATATTCATGCTCAACGCAAACACCAAATAACATTTATTTAGGTTCAACACGAATCCCGAAAGTATAGGGAGTGTGCGATGATGATCATATCAATCTTGAAACTTCTTCCAACACACATCATCACTTCACCCTTAACTAGTTTCTGTTCATTCTGCAACTCCCGTTTTGAGTTACCACTCTTAGCTACTGAACCAGTATCAAATACCGAGGGGTTGCTATAAACACTAGTAAAGTACACATCAATAACATGTATATCAAATATACCTTTGTTCACTTTGCCATCCTTCTTATCAACCAAATACTTGGGGTAGTTCCGCTTCCAGTGACTAGTCCCTTTGCAGTAGAAGCACTCAGTTTCAGGCTTAGGTACAGACTTGGGGTTTTTCACTTGAGCAGCAACTTGCTTGCCATTCTTCTTGAAGTTCCCCTTCTTCCCTTTGCCCTTTTTCTTGAAACTAGTGGTCTTGTCAACCATCAACACTTGATGTTTTTCTTGATTTCTACCTTCGCCGATTTTAGCATCGTGAAGAGCTTGGGAATTGTTTTCGTCATCCCTTGCATATTATAGTTCATCACGAAGTCCTAATAACTTGGTGATAGTGACTAGAGAACTTTGTCAATTACTATCTTATCTGGAAGATTAACTCCCACTTGATTCAAGCAATTGTACCCAGACAATCTGAGCACATGCTCACTGGTTGAGCTATGCTCCTCCATCTTGTAGGCAAAGTACTATCAGAGGTCTCATACCTCTCAACACGGGCATGAATATGAAATACAATTTCAACTCTTGGAACATCTTATATGCTCCGTGACGTTCAAAACATTTTTGAAACCCCGATTCTAAGCCGTAAAGCATGGTGCACTAAACTATCAAGTAGTCATCATATCGAGCTTGCTAAACGTTCATAACGTCTGCATCTGCTCCTGCAATAGGTCTGTCACCTAGCGGTGCATCAAGGACATAATTCTTCTGTGCAGCAATGAGGAAAATCCTTAGATCACGGACCAAGTCCGCATCATTGCTACTAACATATTTCAACTTAGTTTTCTCTAGGAACATATCAAAAATTAAACATGGGAGCTAAACGCGAGCTATTGATCTACAACATAGATATGCTAATACTACCAGGACTAAGTTCATGATAAATTAAAGTTCAGTTAATCATATTACTCAAGAATTCCCACTTAGAAAGACATCTCTCTAATCATCTAAGTGATCACGTGATCCAAATCAACTAAATCATGTCCGATCATCACGTGAGATGGAGTAGTTTTCGATGGTGAACATCACTATGTTGATTATATCTACTATATGATTCACGCTCGACCTTTCGGTCTCAGTGTTCCGAGGCCATATCTGCATATGCTAGGCTCGTCAAATTTAACCTGAGTATTCTGCGTGTGCAAAACTGGCTTGCACCCGTTGTAGATGAACGTAGAGCTTATCACACCCGATCATCACGTGGTGTCTCGGCACGACGAACTTTGGCAACGGTGCATACTCAGGGAGAACACTTTTATCTTGAAATTTAGTGAGAGATCATCTTATAATGCTACCGTCAAACAAAGCAGAATAAGATGCATAAAGGATAAACATCACATGCAATCAATATAAGTGATATGATATGGCCATCATCATCTTGTGCTTGTGATCTCCATCTCCGAAGCACCGTCATGATCACCATCGTCACCGGCGCGACACCTTAATCTCCATCGTAGCATCGTTGTCATCTCACCAACTATTGCTTCTACGAATATCGCTACCGCTTCATGATAAAGTAAAGCAATTACAGGGCGATGGCATTGCATACAATAAAGCGACAACCATATGGCTCCTGCCAGTTGCCGATAACTCGGTTACAAAACATGATCATCTCATACAATAAAATATAGCATCATGCTTTGACCATATCACATCACAACATGCCCTGCAAAAACAAGTTAGACGTCCTCTACTTTGTTGTTGCAAGTTTTATGTGGCTGCTACGGGCTGAGCAAGAACTGTTCTTACCTACGCATCAAAACCACAACGATATTTCGTCAAGTTAGTGCTGTTTTAACCTTCACAAGAACCGGGCGTAGTCACACTCGGTTCAACTAAAGTTGGAGAAACTGTCACCCGCCAGCCACCTGTGTGCAAAGCACGTCGGTAGAACCAGTCTCGCGTAAGCGTACGCGTAATGTCGGTCCGGGCCGCTTCATCCAACAATACCGCCGAACCAAATTATGACATGCTGGTAAGCAGTATGACTTGTATCGCCCGCAACTAACTTGTGTTCTACTCGTGCATATAACATCTACGCATAAACCTGGCTCGAATACTACTGTTGGGGAACGTAGTAATTTCAAAAATTTCCTACGCACACGCAAGATCATGGTGATGCATAGCAACGAGAGGGGAGAGTGTTGTCTACGTACCCTCGTAGACCGTAAGCGGAAGCGTTTATCAACACGGTTGATGTAGTCGTACACCTTCACGATCCGTCCCGGCGGAATAGCTCTCCCGAAGAGAAAAAGTGCTCCTGCCCAGGTTACGCCTCGAGATGGTGGCGCTTCGTCCCGAAAATCCCCTCCTTTATTTTTTCTAGGGAAAATGACAATATATACCAGAAGATGGTCGCAAAAGTGGGCCAGGGGCCCCACTACCCACCAGGGCACGCCGGGGGGGGGGGGGGTAGGCGGGCCCTGGTGCCTAGTGGGCACCTGGGTGGCCTCCTCTAGTATTTCTTTTCTCCAATATTTTTATATATTCCAAAACAAATATCCGTAAAATTTCAGCTCATTTGGGGATGTGCAAAATAGGTATCTCTGACATAGCTTTTTCAGGTCCAGAATTCCAGCTGCAGGTATTCTCCTTCTTTGTATAAACCTTGCATATTATGAGAGAAAAGACATTAAAAATACTCCCCAAAGTGTTATATTGAATAAAAATAATATAAATAACAGTAGGAAAACATGATGCAAAATGGACGTATCAACTCCCCCAAGCTTAGACCTCGTTTGTTCTCAAGCGAAAGCCGATATCGATAATCATGTCCACATGTTTAGAGAGAGAGAGGTGTCGATAAAAAATACGGACATAGAAGCATCATGATCATTATTATAACAACAATAATTATTATCATATCACTTCTATAATACCCAGGATTTTTACAAAGGGTGGACTAGAAAATTCATTATGAAGTTGACTAAAGTTGACTGTGAGTTGTACGATGAATGGAGAATCTAAGACCGTGGTTGTGTCCGTCTCATCGAATATTAAAAAAAAATATAATTGCCCAAAACGAAGTTCATAGGCATACCGAGCGAGTCAGTTAATTGTAGGCTTTGATTAATTCCAGAGAAAAAAAAAGATGGACAACTTACCTGTTCGGTTAAGAATAGGATAAGTAAAGAGATAAAATCCCCTCCCGGCCAGCCTTAACCTCCTGTTACCATTGTTCCCCAATCCGCCGCCGCCGCCGCCGAGGGCTTCCGTGACAATTTGCTGCTAGCGGCCGCCTCGCCGTGGTTGAGCCCAGCGTCATCGCCTCTGTTCCCCTTGCTACTGTCCTGCTAGTGGCCGATCTCGAGGTACATAGCGCATCACATCCATGTCGAGGGTTGTAGTACTACTGCGCTAAATCGCCGGCTAAATTTACTTGTTCCAACCACGCTAGATGCCACTACTAGGACACTTCCATTAGCCTGTACATGAGTAGCCCAAGCCGTTAAGGAGATTGGAGGTGGTACTAATGTTTGGGTTCAGGAAAAATTGATGCCTCGGGTTATACTGGAGACCTTGGTTTTATTTTCTGGCATGACTTGTGCATAGATGCGTTTTTCCCAAGCAGTATTAGCAAATACTTATTCTACACTAGCATGTGAATTGTGAAACATATACTAGAGCAGATTTCTTACGGACTAGGCAAAGACGATTTGGTTTCTAATGCTATCCACTACATAAAAATCGTATCTACACTATGTACTGTACGTGTTGCATTCTGTTTACTTCAGTTCACACTATCCATCGACCTAGCTAGTGAAGCTACAGCTCCAGTATATATATGACCCAGATGTTCGGATGTCTAAAGTTGTTTTAGTGTATGCTCAGGGGTGGTACGCAGGGAGCAACAGATTAAACTTCTTATTTTTTTGTCTGATCAAGTAAAGCTACAGTCACACCCCAAATAGAGACCTACTAGTTAAGATAATTAAATGTGAAGTTAACGAGCATGGATATCACTGTTAGCTATTTTTACATAGTGTATTCCTATTGTTCTGAGTAAGGGATTTTTATTCAGGCTTTGGTGTTGCTCAGTCCGGGGTTGAGCCGACGCGTGGTTCCGCTCCACTGAATTAGAGGCAAGTACATGATGGGATTTTCTTAACACTATGGCCATCAATGGTTCTTCTTGGTTTTTGTTGGTCGTTCGGTATTTTTTCTGCATTTGTGTTTTGTGTTCAGCTTTTGTAGTTCAGTTCAGGACTTGGTCGACTTTCCCGGTAAAGTACCGTTGTGGATAGTCCGCTTTGTCATTCAGAGTTCTGTTTAAGCATTGGTTGACTCTTCCGG
Source organism: Triticum dicoccoides (assembly GCF_002162155.2). Lineage (NCBI taxonomy): Eukaryota > Viridiplantae > Streptophyta > Magnoliopsida > Poales > Poaceae > Triticum > Triticum dicoccoides. The sequence goes on from NC_041382.1 coordinate 561,166, forward strand.
CAACGGCCGTTGTGAAGGGTCCGCCATGTTGTTCAGCGTTCTGCCTAGGCATATGTTGATCATTCCGGTCTTCGCCGTTGTGGAGGGTCCGCTATGTCTTTTTCAGTCTCCGAGGAGAGAACGACACGGGATGTGTCAATTCCGGAGAGCCCCATTTGAGTTAATTCAATTCACTAATGTTTTATGGTCATGTTTGGAGTAATCACTTATTTTGAGTTCTCCTTTCTGCAATAACTTGTAATGTTTCAGCAGTAATTGTATTGGGCTGAGTATATCCATACTCACACTTGTTTTTGTTTTGGTTGGTTTCTGATTGGTTTTCAGGTATTCGAAGCAATGACATGCATGGGAGGGAGTAGTCACCGCCACACGAATACCACACCTCATCTAGCTACCTAATAGCTCATAGTTATTATTCAGAAGTTACTTTGTTGCTTAGCGC
>NC_041382.1:590610-595087 GCF_002162155.2 Triticum dicoccoides
GTGAAGAGCTTGGGAATTGTTTTCGTCATCCCTTGCATATTATAGTTCATCACGAAGTCCTAATAACTTGGTGATAGTGACTAGAGAACTTTGTCAATTACTATCTTATCTGGAAGATTAACTCCCACTTGATTCAAGCAATTGTACCCAGACAATCTGAGCACATGCTCACTGGTTGAGCTATGCTCCTCCATCTTGTAGGCAAAGTACTATCAGAGGTCTCATACCTCTCAACACGGGCATGAATATGAAATACAATTTCAACTCTTGGAACATCTTATATGCTCCGTGACGTTCAAAACATTTTTGAAACCCCGATTCTAAGCCGTAAAGCATGGTGCACTAAACTATCAAGTAGTCATCATATCGAGCTTGCTAAACGTTCATAACGTCTGCATCTGCTCCTGCAATAGGTCTGTCACCTAGCGGTGCATCAAGGACATAATTCTTCTGTGCAGCAATGAGGAAAATCCTTAGATCACGGACCAAGTCCGCATCATTGCTACTAACATATTTCAACTTAGTTTTCTCTAGGAACATATCAAAAATTAAACATGGGAGCTAAACGCGAGCTATTGATCTACAACATAGATATGCTAATACTACCAGGACTAAGTTCATGATAAATTAAAGTTCAGTTAATCATATTACTCAAGAATTCCCACTTAGAAAGACATCTCTCTAATCATCTAAGTGATCACGTGATCCAAATCAACTAAATCATGTCCGATCATCACGTGAGATGGAGTAGTTTTCGATGGTGAACATCACTATGTTGATTATATCTACTATATGATTCACGCTCGACCTTTCGGTCTCAGTGTTCTGAGGCCATATCTGCATATGCTAGGCTTGTCAAATTTAACCTGAGTATTCTGCGTGTGCAAAACTGGCTTGCACCCGTTGTACATGAACGTAGAGCTTATCACACCCGATCATCACGTGGTGTCTCGGCACGGCGAACTTTGGCAACGGTGCATACTCAGGGAGAACACTTTTATCTTGAAATTTAGTGAGAGATCATCTTATAATGCTACCATCAAACAAAGCAGAATAAGATGCATAAAGGATAAACATCACATGCAATCAATATAAGTGATATGATATGGCCATCATCATCTTGTGCTTGTGATCTCCATCTCCGAAGCACCGTCATGATCACCATCGTCACCGGCGCGACACCTTAATCTCCGTCGTAGCATCGTTGTCGTCTCACCAACTATTGCTTCTACGAATATCGCTACCGCTTCGTGATAAAGTAAAGCAATTACAGGGCGATTGCATTGCATACAATAAAGCGACAACCATATGGCTCCTGCCAGTTGCCGATAACTCGGTTACAAAACATGATCATCTCATACAATAAAATATAGCATCATGCTTTGACCATATCACATCACAACATGCCCTGCAAAAACAAGTTAGACGTCCTCTACTTTGTTGTTGCAAGTTTTACGTGGCTGCTACGGGCTGAGCAAGAACTGTTCTTACCTACGCATCAAAACCACAACGATATTTCGTCAAGTTAGTGTTGTTTTAACCTTCACAAGAACCGGGCGTAGTCACACTCGGTTCAACTAAAGTTGGAGAAACTGACACCCGCCAGCCACCTGTGTGCAAAGCACGTCGGTAGAACCAGTCTCGCGTAAGCGTACGCGTAATGTCGGTCCGGGCCGCTTCATCCAACAATACCGCCGAACCAAATTATGACATGCTGGTAAGCAGTATGACTTGTATCGCCCGCAACTAACTTGTGTTCTACTCGTGCATATAACATCTACGCATAAACCTGGCTCGAATACTACTGTTGGGGAACATAGTAATTTCAAAAATTTCCTACGCACACGCAAGATCATGGTGATGCATAGCAACGAGAGGGGAGAGTGTTGTCTACGTACCCTCGTAGACCGTAAGCGGAAGCGTTTATCAACACGGTTGATGTAGTCGTACACCTTCACGATCCGTCCCGGCGGAATAGCTCTCCCGAAGAGAAAAAGTGCTCCTGCCCAGGTTACGCCTCGAGATGGTGGCGCTTCGTCCCGAAAATCCCCTCCTTTATTTTTTCTAGGGAAAATGACAATATATACCAGAAGATGGTCGCAAAAGTGGGCCAGGGGCCCCACTACCCACCAGGGCACGCCGGGGGGGGGGGGGGTAGGCGGGCCCTGGTGCCTAGTGGGCACCTGGGTGGCCTCCTCTAGTATTTCTTTTCTCCAATATTTTTATATATTCCAAAACAAATATCCGTAAAATTTCAGCTCATTTGGGGATGTGCAAAATAGGTATCTCTGACATAGCTTTTTCAGGTCCAGAATTCCAGCTGCAGGTATTCTCCTTCTTTGTATAAACCTTGCATATTATGAGAGAAAAGACATTAAAAATACTCCCCAAAGTGTTATATTGAATAAAAATAATATAAATAACAGTAGGAAAACATGATGCAAAATGGACGTATCAACTCCCCCAAGCTTAGACCTCGTTTGTTCTCAAGCGAAAGCCGATATCGATAATCATGTCCACATGTTTAGAGAGAGAGAGGTGTCGATAAAAAATACGGACATAGAAGCATCATGATCATTATTATAACAACAATAATTATTATCATATCACTTCTATAATACCCAGGATTTTTACAAAGGGTGGACTAGAAAATTCATTATGAAGTTGACTAAAGTTGACTGTGAGTTGTACGATGAATGGAGAATCTAAGACCGTGGTTGTGTCCGTCTCATCGAATATTAAAAAAAAATATAATTGCCCAAAACGAAGTTCATAGGCATACCGAGCGAGTCAGTTAATTGTAGGCTTTGATTAATTCCAGAGAAAAAAAAAGATGGACAACTTACCTGTTCGGTTAAGAATAGGATAAGTAAAGAGATAAAATCCCCTCCCGGCCAGCCTTAACCTCCTGTTACCATTGTTCCCCAATCCGCCGCCGCCGCCGCCGAGGGCTTCCGTGACAATTTGCTGCTAGCGGCCGCCTCGCCGTGGTTGAGCCCAGCGTCATCGCCTCTGTTCCCCTTGCTACTGTCCTGCTAGTGGCCGATCTCGAGGTACATAGCGCATCACATCCATGTCGAGGGTTGTAGTACTACTGCGCTAAATCGCCGGCTAAATTTACTTGTTCCAACCACGCTAGATGCCACTACTAGGACACTTCCATTAGCCTGTACATGAGTAGCCCAAGCCGTTAAGGAGATTGGAGGTGGTACTAATGTTTGGGTTCAGGAAAAATTGATGCCTCGGGTTATACTGGAGACCTTGGTTTTATTTTCTGGCATGACTTGTGCATAGATGCGTTTTTCCCAAGCAGTATTAGCAAATACTTATTCTACACTAGCATGTGAATTGTGAAACATATACTAGAGCAGATTTCTTACGGACTAGGCAAAGACGATTTGGTTTCTAATGCTATCCACTACATAAAAATCGTATCTACACTATGTACTGTACGTGTTGCATTCTGTTTACTTCAGTTCACACTATCCATCGACCTAGCTAGTGAAGCTACAGCTCCAGTATATATATGACCCAGATGTTCGGATGTCTAAAGTTGTTTTAGTGTATGCTCAGGGGTGGTACGCAGGGAGCAACAGATTAAACTTCTTATTTTTTTGTCTGATCAAGTAAAGCTACAGTCACACCCCAAATAGAGACCTACTAGTTAAGATAATTAAATGTGAAGTTAACGAGCATGGATATCACTGTTAGCTATTTTTACATAGTGTATTCCTATTGTTCTGAGTAAGGGATTTTTATTCAGGCTTTGGTGTTGCTCAGTCCGGGGTTGAGCCGACGCGTGGTTCCGCTCCACTGAATTAGAGGCAAGTACATGATGGGATTTTCTTAACACTATGGCCATCAATGGTTCTTCTTGGTTTTTGTTGGTCGTTCGGTATTTTTTCTGCATTTGTGTTTTGTGTTCAGCTTTTGTAGTTCAGTTCAGGACTTGGTCGACTTTCCCGGTAAAGTACCGTTGTGGATAGTCCGCTTTGTCATTCAGAGTTCTGTTTAAGCATTGGTTGACTCTTCCGGCAACGGCCGTTGTGAAGGGTCCGCCATGTTGTTCAGCGTTCTGCCTAGGCATATGTTGATCATTCCGGTCTTCGCCGTTGTGGAGGGTCCGCTATGTCTTTTTCAGTCTCCGAGGAGAGAACGACACGGGATGTGTCAATTCCGGAGAGCCCCATTTGAGTTAATTCAATTCACTAATGTTTTATGGTCATGTTTGGAGTAATCACTTATTTTGAGTTCTCCTTTCTGCAATAACTTGTAATGTTTCAGCAGTAATTGTATTGGGCTGAGTATATCCATACTCACACTTGTTTTTGTTTTGGTTGGTTTCTGATTGGTTTTCAGGTATTCGAAGCAATGACATGCATGGGAGGGAGTAGTCACCGCCACACGAATACCACACCTCATCTAGCTACCTAATAGCTCATAGTTATTATTCAGAAGTTACTTTGTTGCTTAGCGC
>NC_041382.1:595097-596120 GCF_002162155.2 Triticum dicoccoides
TTTGATTGAAACCTGGGGTGTTACAACTTCTCAAGAGCAAGTAACAATTCATCACAATATCGAAGTATAAATCATAAATTTTTCTTGAGAGCCAACAAACTATGTTCCCAGTCAACAATGTAATTGCAATTCATCATATTTTCAGGAAGGGTCTCATGTCGGAGCTTTATAGCAAGTCCACGTACTCAGCCATCATTTAGTCTTCTATGATTGCTAGCGCTCACAACATATATATGGAGCAAGAAGTTTCAGCTAGACACATAGAAAGATAGAGGCTTATAGTTTCGCCTCCCAACTTATTCACCTCAAGGATGATGTCAACAATAATAACTCATGATTACTCCTATCCAACTGGATATATGTGCCTAGATCTTTTCCCACCACATGATGCTTGCAAAAGATAAAAAAATAGAAGGATAGAGGGGAAAACTTTTGACTCTTGCATAAAAAGTAAATACATATAAGTAAAAGATAAGCCCTTTGCAGAGGGAAGCAGAGGTTGTCATGCGCTTTTGTTTTTGGATGTACAATCTCTGAATGTAAAAGAACATGACGTTATATTGACCCTTATGATAGAAATCTTTATTATGCAGTCCATCGCCTTTATTGCTTTGCCATCACTAGTTCAAACAATGCTTATTTTCCCTTACAATAAAAGAACAAACATATTTAGAATAATTTTTTTATTGCTTTATGCACCGATGACAAGTTACTTGAAGCATCTTACTCGATCCATAGGTAGGTATGGTGGACTCTCATGGCAATGAAATTGGTTTTAAGGGTTTTGGATGCACAAATAGTATCTCTACTTGGTACGGATTTTTGACTAGAAAAGATATTGAGCAAACACCACATGTTGGAGTATCCATGACAATACAACTTTGATTGCTTGTATCCGCGTCATTATTTCCCCAAAGAGGAAGGGATGACGCAGGATAGCTACAGTAGGTATTTCCCTCAGTTATGAACCAAGATATCAATCCAGTAGGGGGACCAAGCCAGGCTATGTAAACGGTACCTGCA
>NC_041382.1:598187-609656 GCF_002162155.2 Triticum dicoccoides
CAGGTGCTTTCTTGGTCCCCAAGGTGTCCTCTGGTCCAAAAAAATCTCCAAAAAGTTTCACTACGTTTGGACTCCATTTGGTACTCATATTCTGTGACGTAAAAAACAAGCAAAAAACAGCAATTGGCACTGGGCACTATGTCAATAGGTTAGTCCCAAAAAATGATATAAAGTTGCTATAAAATGATTGTAAAACATCCAAGAATGATAATATAACAACATGGAACTATCAAAAATTATAGATACGTTGGAGATGTATCAAACTTCTATGTGAATATGAATGAACATAAATCATTACGTTGTCTTCCTTGTCCAACATCAACATTTGGCATAAGATATTTAATGGGGGCTCACAATCATAAAAGATGTTCAAGATTTTAAGCCTCCATGAGTACTGTTCCATGCCAACTTTCAGATTGAAGGGGCTTTCCTTCCAAATCTACCAAACAACTTGTACAAATCCTAACCCTAAGGGAGAGATCCAATACAACATAACCTATCTGGGCGAAATCTAATCCCTGCTGCACGCAATTTAGGAGAAAACCCCAAAAACCGAGTAGGAAAAAAGAACAGAACAGAGTAGTACATTCGGGAGCTCGTCGTTGACCTCCTCCTCGAACTCGACGACCTCATTCTTCACTTCCTGAGCGGCGAGCTCAGCTTCCTCGTAGTACTTGTCGGACGAGCTCGTACTGCTCGCGCTTCCGCTTGGCCGTCTTCTCCTCCAGATCCACCGACACCTCGTCCTGCACCTGCTCCCCGACCGCAGGCTTGTCTGCTGCGACGATGGCTGGAGCAGTCACAATAGATGGTGCACCGCCACTCGTCGCCGCAATGACGCCCTCGGCCACGCCAACCGTAGCAGGCTTCTCCATTGGTTCTACTGCTGCGTCCTTCTCCACCGCCCCCACCACCGCCGCGTCCTTCTCCATCTTCCAACGACCAAGGGCTAGGGAGGTGGTTGCTGGCTCGTAGGAGGTAGGGTTTGAGGGGAGAGGAGATGGTTTTTGCTGATTTGGGGAGGAAAAGCAGGAGGGGTGGGGGATGCAACCTTTATTTGGCGTGGGTGGATGTTTGGAGTTACTGAGGCTAGACGCGTGGTGTCGTGCGCTCGTGCACGCCCCCACCTCTTTCCTTTTTTTGTTTTATCTACTTTTTGTAAAACATCGCTATGAAAGAAATTTGAAAAAAATGGCTATGAAAGAAATTTGAAAAAATGGCTATGAAAGAAATACATGTGCCAAACATGGCTATGAAATAAATTTTTAAAAAATGTATTTTACATTGCCCCCTTTAGGTATAGACCGACAATTTGATCAGTCATTCTATAGGGCAGTATACAAAAAATGTAAAACCTTAAAAACCTAGCTATGTTTGTGTAATAGATCATGTGTGCAAAATTTGAGGTGATTTAGAGGAGGTCGGAAAAATCACTGCATTATGGAAGGACCATTTGGTCTCACTTAAGCGAGTTTTTGTAGAAATGTGATTTTTTCCACCACCTCCAAATGACCTTAATTTTTTACATGGTCAAATGCATGTGCCAAACATGGCTATGAAAGAAATTTGAAAAAAAGTATTTTGCAATGCCCCCTTAAGGTATAGACCGATGTTTTGATCAGTTATTCTACATGGCATTATAAATTCAAAAAAATTCAAAATAATGTGAAACCTTGAAAACCTAGCTATGTTTTTGTAATAGATCATGTTTTCAAAATTTGAGGTGATTTAGAGGAGTTTGAAAAATCACCGCATTACAGAGGGACTATTTGGTCTCACTTAAGCCAGTTTTTGTAAAAATGTGTTTTTTCCCGCTACCTCCAAATGACCCCAATTTTGTTTTACATAGTCAAATACATGTGCCAAACATGACTATGAAAGAAATTCGAGAAAAAATATTTTGCAATGCCCCCTTAAGGTATAAACCGATGTTGGGCCAGGACGCAAGCCCGTGGGGGGCATGAATTTCTTCTGCTAGTAGGCCCCACAAGGTAGAGAGGGACGAGATTAGACAATGTGATGTCTGCTTAATAGAGGAACTTGAGAGATTGATCTCAGCCAGGTATATAAATTGGTGCAAGCTCCTCTCGCTTGGTGAGGTGGGACTAAACTCCCACCACCACTCGGCTGTGCCCAGGCGCGGCTCTGGCTTGGGCCCAATTCAGGTGGGCTGTCCTAGACCAATCTCACCCGCACGTTGAAATATTACACTTCCTAGTATTTCTTAATATTCTTTTCTGTTCTATATTTTCTTTTATTTCACCTATTACTTCCAATATTTCTTAGATTTTTTATATTTACAATATTTTAAAATCAAATATCTGTTTTCTCTTTTATTTCCTTTGACAGTTTTAAAATTTAAAAATGTAGGAAAAAATGTTGTGTTCTATTTCACTTCTTCCAATATTTCTTTTCTTATTTATATTCAAAATACTTTTAAATCAAATATCTTTTTTCTCTGTTATTTCTTCTGACATTTTTCAAATTCAACAAATGTAAGATAATATGTTTTCTTTCATTTCACTTGTTATTCTGATATTTCCTTTCTGTTTTATATTTGAAATAATTTTTGTCTACTTGCTATTGGTTCCAGATTATATGAAAATGCATTTCTCATACTACTCAGAGTCGCCACCCTCATTACCCATACAAGGAGGACAGCCGGCGACACGCCGCGACCATCGGGGAAGGCGCGCTTCTTCTCCGCGGCTGTCAGCACTTCCCTCAGCCCCGCACACGTGGTTAACCAACATCACAGTGCTGGCAAACCAGCTAGACACCTCCCTCATCTAGGCACGCCACACCGGATCACCGCCGACAAGGTCCTCCATCGCTTTCTACTCCCCTAGGCTGCTCTCCATGGCGGCGGTGGCCGGTGAGGGGATTGGGGAGGGGAGTTCGAATCGACACCAAGTGAGGGTGGGGCGAGTGGGCGGTGGGTAAATGCAATGGGTTAGGTGGGCGATGGGCAGGGGCAATATACAACAAAGGTAGGTAACTGCAAGTAATCAAGATCTCTACTTGTAGCACACTGGCATAGCACACTACAAGTCCTGGGTTCGAGCCCCAGGCAAAACAATTTTTTGTTTCTTCTGTTTTAATTAGGCAAAATAATATATTTGTTTCTTGTTTTAATTATTTCAGTGTGTAACTGTGTGTACTGAAATATCTTAGTATCATAAATTCTAAGTTTCCATAAACTCCAGAATTTAGCATAAATGCCTACTGTCATAAGACTCGTATCACTTCACAAAGTATTATAAACTCAAGAAAGTAGCATAAAAGAACATTTTATCACCATCCACAACATCTTTGCGACAGAACAACGGGAAAAAAAACTTTCAATCTGGGAGGCATTTTAACTTTCACCCATATTTTTAGCCTTGCAGACCTATAAGCAATTAAAAAACTCATACTTATTTCAATTAAACCATCCTCTTATTCACCCCTACTACCAAACCATAAAAAGACATCATATAATAGGAATACCAGTTAGGAAAGTTTATATAAAAGTGATTTTGCTAGCACTGCCCAACAAACTACACTGACAAGTACCACATTTTCTCTCCAAGAGGTTTCCAATGCTAATTTTTAGTTGTTTTTATCATTAGGAAGCCCTAAATATTTTAAAGGGAAATCCTCTACAGGGCAAGTGAATATCTTCAGCCTCCCCAATATACATAAATATGTCTTTTGCAAGATGCAAAATCACTATTATGATGACAGTAAACAGAATGTAGTCCATAGCACATGCAAGAAGCACTTACAGAAAGTGAAGCAAACGACTATACATCACTACAACATGAGTAAGCCAACATCCCTACCAAAAGTATTTCAGTGCTTATTTCTAGTTCTTTTTTTATCATTAGGAAGTCCTAAATATTTTAAAGGGAGATCATCGACAGGGCACTACTGAAATATTTTAGTGTCTACCTGTCTCTACTGGAAAAATATTTCAGTGTCTACCTGTGTGCACTAAAACTGCACTACTGAAATATTTTAGTGTCTACCTGTGTGCACTGAAACTGTATGCTGAACTTGCAGTACTAAAATATTTCAGTGTCTACCGGTGTGTACTGAAATTGCAGTACTGAAATATTTCAGTATCTACCAATGTGTACTGAAATTCCAGTACTGAAATATTTTAGAATCTACAACTGTCTACTGAACCTGCATTTCTCAAATATTTCAGTGTGTACCCAGAGTCTACCACTGTCTAATGAACTCGCAATACTCAAATGTAATTTATTCTTTGCAACTAATTATGCTGCCATCCAGAGGCTATGGATTGGAGTAGCAGCGCAGTTGAACGGATGCAAGAACACTTAACAAATTCAGTTAACTTAACATACATATTTTTGCCTAATGTTAATATATCTAAATCCTGCACTAAAAAGACTACAAATTTTGCCTAGGATTCATATACATCAAATTCTACCACTACAAAAGTACAAATTTTGCCTAGGGTTCATATTCCGCGTACCGTTCATATACATCACACTACTAGGAAAATGACTATAGATGATATGGACATTAATGGCGCACCATTTATGTGGTGCGCTACTGCTATATAGCAGTGGCGCACCAGATACAGGTGCGCCATTATTGACATATTACTAATGGCGCACCTGGTGTGTGGTGCGCCACTAGTAGTTTTGAAAAAAAATAAAAAAAATTGTTAGTAATGGTGCACCATGGGATAGTGCGCCATTACTAGTTGATGACATAGTAATGGCGCACCACACCCACCGTGCGCCATTAGTAGTTTTGAAAAAAAACAATTTGTTAGTAATGGCGCACTAGTGGACAGTGGTGCACTATCCCATGGTGCGCCATTACTAACTTTTTTTTATTTTTTTTCAAACTACTAATGGCGCACCAAACATCAGGTGCGCCATTAGTAACCCTCGTGCTAAATGCACCCCACCATGGACCGCCTTTTCAGTTTAAAAAAATAAAAGAAAATGATGGAAATGTCAAAAAATAAAAGAAAATAAGTTTCCCATGTGATATGTTGTCTAGTTGTTCGGAAAATTTACAAATATGAATTTCGACTTTATTTGCAAAATCTCGCTGGAATTTAGTTAAATGGGCATAACTTTTGCATACGAACTCGGATTAAAAAGTTTTTTATATAAAAAATCATCTACTCGAAAAGTTACATACCAATTGAACCGGGGGAACCCCATTCAACATCTTCAAAAATCCCAAAAACCTAACAGAACGAAAGATACGGGGCTTTTAAGATCTAGAGCGGGGGGGGGATGAAAAAAAATTCAAACTTACTAGTGGCGCACCATTTGCTAGGTGCGCCACTAGTAACAGAAAAAAAAATTGGTTTAAAAAAATTTGGATTTTTTTTTCAAAATATGATACGTAATATGACTGGGAAGTTTGAAATATTTTTTCAAAATTTCATCACACTCATGAACATGAACAAAGTCCTAGACATCAATAAGGTTTAATAGGATTGATATGATAGATATATCAACAAGTGCCTGTGAAGTGAGCTGGTGTTGGGGTTGGATAGAATTGCGAAGTTAAGCATGCTCAGGCTGTTGTAGTGTGAGGATGGGTGACCTTCCGGGAAGTTTGACCACAGAGTGCGATTTGACTTGAGGTTAAGCATAGTGACCTGAGATTAAGAAAAAAAATTTGAATTTTTTTTTTGAAAAAAATTGTTAGTAATGGCGCACTTCTATTTTGTTACTAATGGCGTGATAATAGTGGCGCACCTGTAGTGCGCCATTAATGGCCAAAACAGGTGCGCCACTAATTAGCCTTTTTTAGTAGTGTCATAATTCGCCCCCCAAAAGCATGTACTCAAATCTTCATGCAATTTATTGAGATTAAAATGCCATCTAGCATTCCCTCTCTGAACTATTGTGATCATTATCACCACGACTGTAAGCATGAGCAGTCAGAAGATTATGAGTGGGGAAGCTTACTATAAACAACGGTACCGCCGCCGTTCACACGAGGAGAGCGCCGAGGGAAGCGTGGAGAACGGCGGGGAAGCGAGGTCGCGGCCACTGTCCTCCTCCCCTTGCACTTCGGAGTCTCTGGTGACTCGGTTGGAGGCTGCACAATCTGCAAAGGCACCTCATGTAGGGTGGCTTCCTAATCCAGTGGATGCTCTGCCCTGGATCTGAACGCCCACCACCTCCGCCTGACCCACTCGTTGGGCGAATCCGTCTGCTCCATCACCCAGAGGAGGATCATGATCTTGTGCATCGGTTCTGCGGGCGGGAGGGGGGGAAGCTTTTTCTTCTCGGTCTTCATCATTTCCTTCAGAGTGACCATCGCCGTCTAGGACATCTGCCGTGTGTTGTAAAACCAAGAATATATCTCGCTCAACCTGGCCATCTTGAGTTGGTTGCCGCCGACGGTCTGCTCGATCCGCTACTCCATCGAGGTTCTTGCTTGGATGGAAGTGGGGGGTGGATGTGGATGAGGAGACGAGCAAAGTTGCGACGGCGAGAAGGAGGAGATGCCTGCGGTGGATCTGGAATGCAGGAGAAGGAGGAGATGGTTGCGGTTGTGTAATGATGATGGAAAAGGAGAGGATCCTGGCGGCGGTTCTGCGTTGGATGAGAGGGGTGGCGCGTGATTTTTTTCCTATGACTAAAATGCCCTAGATTAAAATGTGTCCCCACATTGTCATTAGTACCGACCCCACAAGCTGTAGTACTTTCGAATACTTCTATCCGAGTACTACCCAGTACTAGCTATTTGTGTGCCATTCGATTGAGATCAACGAACAGTTCTAAAAAAGCCCAATCACTGTAGAACTTGTAAAAAACTTGACGTGGCCTAGAAGCGCATTGTTGTAGGGTATGATACTCACTAATCCTCGTTACTTTTGACGGAAGTTATCTTCCCAGCGATGGGAAACGGAGAGAAGGCAAAGTAAAAGAGAGAAAAGCAAGGTGCATGACAGGTGTTTTTTTATAAAGTTTGTTGACTTATAGATTACATGTCAGATACTCCCTTCGTTTCTAAATATTTGTCTTTCTTGAGATTTCAACAGGTGACTACATACGAAGCAAAATGAGTGTATCTACACTCTAAAATATGATAGTCCATTTGAAATCTTTAAAAAAACAAATATTTAGAAACTGAGGGATTACATACAAGACACTAAAACTAAAACTTTCCGCAAGGTTGTGACCAACAATCTGAGAGGATTTGATTTTTTGAATGGTCAATTTTTTTTGGAAAAGGAGGGTTGCCCCCGGCCTCTGCATCTGAACGATGCATGCAGCAATCTTATTAAAAAGTCTCAAAGTAGTACAAAGTCATACAAGTATTACAGCTCGAAAGCGGAGCAAAGAGAAAAGAAACATATAAATGCTCAAAAGCACAACCGGTATGACAACATAAAGGATAAGCTCTCTAGACTCCTATCATGTTATGCGACCGTCATCCAAACCGGTTCAATATAGTCTGTGCTACCATCTCCCACTGGTGGCACCCAGTAACCAATGGCTCCCTAGAGTCTGTAGGAGTGAGTAAGGACCACATACGAATCAATGCTGTAGCTCTGAAAATGACATGCAAGAAAGTTAAAATATGTTGTCTGTTAAAAATCATATCATTCCTGCAATTCCATATAACTCAAACAAGCGCACATATTCCAATACAAATACGAGACGCGGTAAGATGATCAACCCCAATTAACCACGTCCCAAATAACAATTCAATGCTAACTGCCTTACGGGGTGCCCACGAGGGTCCAGGGCGCGCCCCCTGCCTCGTGGCCCCCTCGGGCACCGTCTCGCATTGATTTTACTTCCCAAAAATCATAAATATTCCAAAATAATTCTCCGTCCGTTTTTATCCCGTTTGGACTCCGTTTGATATGGATATTCTGCAAAACAAAAAACATGCAACAAACAGGAACTGGCACTGGGCACTGGATCAATATGTTAGTCCCAAAAATAGTATAAAAAGTTGCCAAAAGTATATGAAAGTTGTATAATATTGGCATGGAACAATAAAAAATTATAGATACGACGGAGACGTATCAGCATCCCCAAGCTTAATTCCTGCTCGTTCTCGAGTAGGTAAATGATAAAAAAGATAATTTTTGATGTGGAATGCTACCTAGCATAATCTTGATCATGTATCTAATCATGGCATGAATATTAAGACACGAGTGATTCAAAGCAATAGTCTATCATTTGACATAAAAGCAATAATACTTCAAGCATACTAATAAAGCAATCATGTCTTTTCAAAATAACATGGCCAAAGAAAGTTATCCCTACAAAATCATATGGTCTGGCTATGCTCCATCTTCACCACACAAAGTATTTAAATCATGCACAACCCCGGAATTAGCCAATCAATTGTTTCATACTTTAGTGTTCTCAAACTTTTTCAACTTTCACGCAATACATGAGCGTGAGCCATGGACATAGCACTATAGGTGGAATAGAATATGATGGTGGTGGAGAAGACAAAAAGGAGAAGATAGTCTCACATCAACTAGGTGTATCAATGGGCTATGGAGATGCCCATCAATAGATATCAATGTGAGTGAGTAGGGATTGCCATGCAACGGATGCACTAAGAGCTATAAGTGTATGAAAGCTCAAACTAGAAACTAAGTGGGTGTGCATCCAACTTGCTTGCTCATGAAGACCTCGGGCATTTGAGGAAGCCCATCATCGAAATATACAAGCCAAGTTCTATAATGAAAATTCCCGCTAGTATATGAAAGTGATAACTCAAGAGACTCTCTATATGAAGAACATGGTGCTACTCTGAAGCACAAGTGTGGTAAAAGGATAGTAACATTGCCCCTTCTCTCTTTTCTCTCATTTTTTATTTTCTTTTTTTCACTTTTTTTCAATTTTTGTGGGCTTCTTTGGCCTCTTTTTTTGATTTGGGCTTCTTTGGCCTCTTTTATTTTTTGTAAAGTCCGGAGACTCATCCCGACTTGTGGGGGAATCATAGTTTCCATCATCCTTTCCTCAATGGGGCAATGCTCTAATAATGATGATGATCACACTTTATTTACTTACAACTCAATATTACAACTCGATATATAGAACAAAGATATGACTCTATATGAATGCCTCCGGCGGTGTACCGGGATGTGCAATGATCTAGCGTAGCAATGACATCAAAAAACGGACAAGCCATGAAAACATCATGCTAGCTATCTTACGATTATGCAAAGCAATATGGCAATGAATGCTCAAGTCATGTATATGATGATGATGGAAGTTGCATGGCAATATATCTCGGAATGGCTACGGGAATGCCATAATAGGTAGGTATGGTGGGTGTAATGCACCGGCGAAAATTGCACGGTACTAGAGAGGCTAGCAATGGTGGAAGGGTGAGAGTGCGTATAATCCATGGATTCAACATTATTCATAAAGAACTCACATACTTATTGCAAAAATTTAGAAGCTATCGAAACCAAGTATTAGACGCATGCCCTTAGGGGAAGGGTTGGTAGGAGTTAACCATCGCGCGATCCCGACCTCAACACAAAGGATGGCAATCAAAAAATAAACCATGCTCCGACTTCATCACATAACGGTTCACCATACGTGCATGCTTCGGGAATCACAAACCTCAACACAAGTATTTCTACTAATCCACAACTACCCACTAGCATAACTCTAATATCGCCATCTTTATATCGCAAAACTATTGCAAGGAATCAAACATATCATATTCAGCGATCTACAAGTTTATGTAGGATTTTATGACTAACCATGTGAATGACCAATTCCTGTCATCTCTCTAAATAGATATAAGTGAAGCAAGAGAGTTTAATTCTTTCTACAAAAGGTATGCCCGCGCTCTAACAAATATAAGTGAAGCAAAAGAGCATTCTAAAAATGGTGGTTGTCTATGTGAAGAGAAACAGGCAATCCAAACTTCAAAAGATATAAGTGAAGCACATGAAGCATTCTATAAAGCCATACTCAAAAGATATAAGTGAAGTGCAATGAGCATTCTATAAATCAACCAAGGACTATCTCATACCAGCATGGTGCATAAAAGAAAAGTGAAAACTAAATGCAAAAGACGCTCCAAGATTGCACATATCGCATGAACGAAACGAATCCGGAAACATACCGATACTTGTTGAAGGAAGAGGGGATGCCTTCAGGGGCATCCCCAAGCTTAGACGCTTGAGTCTCCTTGAATATTTACTTGGGGTGCCTTGGGCATCCCCAAACTTGAGCTCTTGCCTCTCCTTCTTCTCCTCACATCGAGACCTTCTCGATCATCGAACACTTCATCCACACAAAACTTCAACAGAAAACTCGGTAAGATCCGTTAGTATAATAAAGCAAATCACTACTCTAAGTACTGTTGTAAACCAATTCATATTTTTTTTGCATTGTGTCTACTGTAATATAACTTTTCCATGGCTTAATCCCCTGATATAAATTGATAGTTTCATCAAAACAAGCAAACTATGCATCAAAAACAGGATCTGTTTAAAACAGAACAGTCTGTAACAATCTGAACATTCACCATACCTCTGATACTTCAAAACTTCTGCCAAAATTAGGAAAAATAAAAAATTTGTACAGCAAGACAGTGGAAAAAGAATAAGAACCGTTTGACGTTCCAGCTAAAAATTAAAAATCGCGCACTACAGCCAAAGTTTCTGTCCTGCACCGCACAAACCAACAAGCATTGTAACCATCCTAAAGGCAAACCTTGGCACATTATTTTTATAATACAAAGGAATTGTACAAGGGGATAATTATTTTTATTTAAAAGTTTCTGTAATCAAGATTCACAAAGTTTCCGTGGGCATGAACAAAGTTCAAGGCTAGCTCCCACTTCAACAATGCTTGTCTCTCTCACTTTCACTTTCCTTTTTGAAAAAGTTTTAGGTTCCCCTCTTTATTTTTTTTGTTTTTGAACTTTATAGAAGCACTCAACAGAAATAAATGACTCTCTAAAACTTCCGGGTTGTCTCCCTGGCAGCGCTTTCTTTAAAGCCATTAAGCTAGGCATATAGTGCTCAAGTAATGGATCCACCCGGATCCCAAGGTATATCAAAGCCAATTTTAATTAACAATGATTTGTAATTTAGTAGTGAGCAAAAAGTAACATATATCAAGCAATGACGAAGTCTAACTCTCTTCCTATGCATCGGCATGTCATACAAGAACAATTCATGAACATCAAGTAAAGGCCAATACATAGCATAAGCAGTTTCTTGCAATTTTATCGTGTTGGAAACATAAAGAGGTGGAGATGTAGTTCCTGTCTCATAATAATTGCAAGTAGGAGCAGCAAGCACATGCATATTATATCTATCAAAATCATCATGTGTGGTAGTAAAACGCAACCCATCAATATAATCCTTAATAAGCACACACTTCTCCGATATAGTGTAGTTGGGAGAATTCAAAAAGATAATAGGACTATCATGCGTGGGTGCAATAGCAACAATTTCATGTTTAACATAAGGAACTATAGCAA
>NC_041382.1:614042-657575 GCF_002162155.2 Triticum dicoccoides
TTTTTTTGCTGTGGTTGGGTTTTGAGTCTTACTCAACTTCACACCTAGCAACACAGGCAAGAACTTCTTCTTTGACTGTTCCATTTTGAACTACTTCAAAATCTTGTCAAGGTATGTACTCATTGCAAAAACTTATCAAGCGTCTTGATCTATCTCTGTAGATCTTGATGCTCAATATGTAAGCAGCTTCACCAAGGTCTTTCTTTGAAAAACTCCTTTCAAATACTCCTTTATGCTTTTCAGAAAATTCTACATTATTTCTGATCAACAATATGTCATTCACATATACTTATCAGAAAGGTTGTAGTGCTCCCACTCACTTTTGTAAATACAGGCTTCACCGTAAGTCTGTATAAAATTATATGCTTTGATCAACTTATCAAAGCGTATATTCCAACTCCGAGATGCTTGCACTAGTCCATAGATGGATCGCTGGAGCTTTGCACACTATGTTAGCACCTTTAGGATCGACAAATCCTTCTGGTTGCATCATATACAACTCTTCTTTTAAGAAATCCATTAAGGAATGCAGGTTTGACATCCATTTGCCAAATTTCATAAAATGCGGCAATTGCTAACATGATTCGGACAGACTTTTAAGCATCGATACAAGTGAGAAAATCTCATTGTATTCAACATCTTGAACTTGTCGAAAACATTTTTGCGACAATTCAAGCTTTTGTAGATAGTAATACTACTATCAGCGTCTGTCTTCTTCTTAAAGATCCATTTATTCTCAATGGCTTGCCGATCATCAGGCAATTCCACCAAAGTCCATACTTTGCTTTCAGACATGGATCCTATTTCAGATTTCATGGCCTCAAGCCATTTTGCGGAATCTGGGCTCATCATCGCTTCCTCATAGTTCGTAATTTCGTCATGGTCTAGTAACATGACTTCCAGAACTGGATTACCGTATGACTCTGGTGCGGATCTTACTCTGGTTGACCTACGAGGTTCAGTAGTAACTTGATCTGAAGTTTCATGATCATCATCATTAACTTCCTCACTAATACGTGTAGGCATCACTGGAATTGATTTCAGTGATGAGCAACTTTCCAATTCAAGAGAAGGTACAATTACCTCATCAATGTTCTACTTTCCTCCCACTCACTTCTTTCGAGAGAAACTCCTTCTCTAGAAAGGATTCATTCTCAGCAACGAATATCTTGCCTTTGGATCTGTGATAGAAGGTGTACCCAACAGTTTCTTTTGGGTATCCTAGGAAGATTTACTTCTCCGATTTGGGTTCGAGCTTATCATGTTGAAACTTTTTCACATAAGCATCGCAGTCCCAAACTTTAAGAAACGACAGCTTAGGTTTCTCGCCAAACCACAGTTCATACGGTGTCATCTCCATGGATTTAGATGGTGCCCTATTTAACGTGAATGTAGCTGTCTCTAATGCATAACCCCAGAACGATAGTGGTAGATCGGTAAGAGACATCATAGATCGCACCATATCTAATAAAGTATAGTTATGACGTTCGGACACACCATTACACTGTGGTGTTCCAGATGGCGTGAGTAGTGAAACTATTTCACATTGTTTTAACTGAAGACCAAACTCGTTAACTCAAATATTTACTTCTGCGATCATATCGTAGAAACTTTTATTTTCTTGTTACGATGATTCTCCACTTCATTTTGAAATTCTTTGAACTTTTCAAATGTTTCAGACTTGTGTTTCATCAAGTAGATATACCCACATCTTCTCAAATCATCTGTGAAGGTCAGAAAATAACGATACCCGCCGCGAGCCTCAACACTCATCAGACCGCATACATCAGTATGTATTATTTCCAATAAGTCAGTTGTTCGCTCCATTGTTCCGGAGAACGGAGTTTTAGTCATCTTGCCCATGAGGCATGGTTCGCAAGCATCAAGTGATTCATAATCACGTGATTCCAAAAGCCCATCAGCATGGAGTTTCTTCATGCACTTTACACCAATATGACCGAAATGGCAGTGCCACAAATAAGTTGCACTATCATTATTAACTTTGCATCTTTTGGCTTCAATATTATGAATATGTGTATCACTATGATCGAGATCCAACAAACCATTTTCATTGGGTGTATGACCATAGAAGGTTTTATTCATGTAAACAGAACAACAATTATTCTCTAATTTAAATGAATAATCGTATTGCAATAAACATGATCAAATCATATTCATGCTCAACGCAAACACCAAATAACATTTATTTAGGTTCAACACGAATCCCGAAAGTATAGGGAGTGTGCGATGATGATCATATCAATCTTGAAACTTCTTCCAACACACATCATCACTTCACCCTTAACTAGTTTCTGTTCATTCTGCAACTCCCGTTTTGAGTTACCACTCTTAGCTACTGAACCAGTATCAAATACCGAGGGGTTGCTATAAACACTAGTAAAGTACACATCAATAACATGTATATCAAATATACCTTTGTTCACTTTGCCATCCTTCTTATCAACCAAATACTTGGGGTAGTTCTGCTTCCAGTGACCAGTCCCTTTGCAGTAGAAGCACTCAGTTTCAGGCTTAGGTACAGACTTGGGCTTTTTCACTTGAGCAGCAACTTGCTTGCCATTCTTCTTGAAGTTCCCCTTCTTCCCTTTGCCCTTTTTCTTGAAACTAGTGGTCTTGTCAACCATCAACACTTGATGTTTTTCTTGATTTCTACCTTCGCCGATTTTAGCATTGTGAAGAGCTTGGGAATTGTTTTCGTCATCCCTTGCATATTATAGTTCATCACGAAGTCCTAATAACTTGGTGATAGTGACTAGAGAACTTTGTCAATTACTATCTTATCTGGAAGATTAACTCCCACTTGATTCAAGCAATTGTACCCAGACAATCTGAGCACATGCTCACTGGTTGAGCTATGCTCCTCCATCTTGTAAGCAAAGTACTATCAGAGGTCTCATACCTCTCAACACGGGCATGAATATGAAATACAATTTCAACTCTTGGAACATCTTATATGCTCCGTGACGTTCAAAACATTTTTGAAACCCCGATTCTAAGCCGTAAAGCATGGTGCACTAAACTATCAAGTAGTCATCATATCGAGCTTGCTAAACGTTCATAACGTCTGCATCTGCTCCTGCAATAGGTCTGTCACCTAGCGGTGAATCAAGGACATAATTCTTCTGTGCAGCAATGAGGAAAATCCTTAGATCACGGACCAAGTCCGCATCATTGCTACTAACATATTTCAACTTAGTTTTCTCTAGGAACATATCAAAAATTAAACATGGGAGCTAAACGCGAGCTATTGATCTACAACATAGATATGCTAATACTACCAGGACTAAGTTCATGATAAATTAAAGTTCAGTTAATCATATTACTCAAGAATTCCCACTTAGAAAGACATCTCTCTAATCATCTAAGTGATCACGTGATCCAAATCAACTAAATCATGTCCGATCATCACGTGAGATGGAGTAGTTTTCGATGGTGAACATCACTATGTTGATTATATCTACTATATGATTCACGCTCGACCTTTCGGTCTCAGTGTTCCGAGGCCATATCTGCATATGCTAGGCTCGTCAAATTTAACCTGAGTATTCTGCGTGTGCAAAACTGGCTTGCACCCGTTGTACATGAACGTAGAGCTTATCACACCCGATCATCACGTGGTGTCTCGGCACGGCGAACTTTGGCAACGGTGCATACTCAGGGAGAACACTTTTATCTTAAAATTTAGTGAGAGATCATCTTATAATGCTACCATCAAACAAAGCAGAATAAGATGCATAAAGGATAAACATCACATGCAATCAATATAAGTGATATGATATGGCCATCATCATCTTGTGCTTGTGATCTCCATCTCCGAAGCACCGTCATGATCACCATCGTCACCGGCGCGACACCTTAATCTCCGTCGTAGCATCGTTGTCGTCTCACCAACTATTGCTTCTACGAATATCGCTACCGCTTCGTGATAAAGTAAAGCAATTACAGGGCGATTGCATTGCATACAATAAAGCGACAACCATATGGCTCCTGCCAGTTGCCGATAACTCGGTTACAAAACATGATCATCTCATACAATAAAATATAGCATCATGCTTTGACCATATTTCATCACAACATGCCCTGCAAAAACAAGTTAGACGTCCTCTACTTTGTTGTTGCAAGTTTTACGTGGCTGCTACGGGCTGAGCAAGAACTGTTCTTACCTACGCATCAAAACCACAACGATATTTCGTCAAGTTAGTGCTGTTTTAACCTTCACAAGAACCGGGCGTAGTCACACTCGGTTCAACTAAAGTTGGAGAAACTGACACCCGCCAGCCACCTGTGTGCAAAGCACGTCGGTAGAACCAGTCTCGCGTAAGCGTACGCGTAATGTCGGTCCGGGCCGCTTCATCCAACAATACCGCCGAACCAAATTATGACATGCTGGTAAGCAGTATGACTTGTATCGCCCGCAACTAACTTGTGTTCTACTCGTGCATATAACATCTACGCATAAACCTGGCTCGAATACTACTGTTGGGGAACGTAGTAATTTCAAAAATTTCCTACGCACACGCAAGATCATGGTGATGCATAGCAACGAGAGGGGAGAGTGTTGTCTACGTACCCTCGTAGACCGTAAGCGGAAGCGTTTATCAACACGGTTGATGTAGTCGTACACCTTCACGATCCGTCCCGGCGGAATAGCTCTCCCGAAGAGAAAAAGTGCTCCTGCCCAGGTTACGCCTCGAGATGGTGGCGCTTCGTCCCGAAAATCCCCTCCTTTATTTTTTCTAGGGAAAATGACAATATATACCAGAAGATGGTCGCAAAAGTGGGCCAGGGGCCCCACTACCCACCAGGGCACGCCGGGGGGGGGGGGGGTAGGCGGGCCCTGGTGCCTAGTGGGCACCTGGGTGGCCTCCTCTAGTATTTCTTTTCTCCAATATTTTTATATATTCCAAAACAAATATCCGTAAAATTTCAGCTCATTTGGGGATGTGCAAAATAGGTATCTCTGACATAGCTTTTTCAGGTCCAGAATTCCAGCTGCAGGTATTCTCCTTCTTTGTATAAACCTTGCATATTATGAGAGAAAAGACATTAAAAATACTCCCCAAAGTGTTATATTGAATAAAAATAATATAAATAACAGTAGGAAAACATGATGCAAAATGGACGTATCAACTCCCCCAAGCTTAGACCTCGTTTGTTCTCAAGCGAAAGCCGATATCGATAATCATGTCCACATGTTTAGAGAGAGAGAGGTGTCGATAAAAAATACGGACATAGAAGCATCATGATCATTATTATAACAACAATAATTATTATCATATCACTTCTATAATACCCAGGATTTTTACAAAGGGTGGACTAGAAAATTCATTATGAAGTTGACTAAAGTTGA
The DNA here is from genome assembly GCF_002162155.2 of Triticum dicoccoides. Lineage (NCBI taxonomy): Eukaryota > Viridiplantae > Streptophyta > Magnoliopsida > Poales > Poaceae > Triticum > Triticum dicoccoides. The sequence continues at coordinate 619,414 of NC_041382.1, forward strand.
CTGTGAGTTGTACGATGAATGGAGAATCTAAGACCGTGGTTGTGTCCGTCTCATCGAATATTAAAAAAAAATATAATTGCCCAAAACGAAGTTCATAGGCATACCGAGCGAGTCAGTTAATTGTAGGCTTTGATTAATTCCAGAGAAAAAAAAAGATGGACAACTTACCTGTTCGGTTAAGAATAGGATAAGTAAAGAGATAAAATCCCCTCCCGGCCAGCCTTAACCTCCTGTTACCATTGTTCCCCAATCCGCCGCCGCCGCCGCCGAGGGCTTCCGTGACAATTTGCTGCTAGCGGCCGCCTCGCCGTGGTTGAGCCCAGCGTCATCGCCTCTGTTCCCCTTGCTACTGTCCTGCTAGTGGCCGATCTCGAGGTACATAGCGCATCACATCCATGTCGAGGGTTGTAGTACTACTGCGCTAAATCGCCGGCTAAATTTACTTGTTCCAACCACGCTAGATGCCACTACTAGGACACTTCCATTAGCCTGTACATGAGTAGCCCAAGCCGTTAAGGAGATTGGAGGTGGTACTAATGTTTGGGTTCAGGAAAAATTGATGCCTCGGGTTATACTGGAGACCTTGGTTTTATTTTCTGGCATGACTTGTGCATAGATGCGTTTTTCCCAAGCAGTATTAGCAAATACTTATTCTACACTAGCATGTGAATTGTGAAACATATACTAGAGCAGATTTCTTACGGACTAGGCAAAGACGATTTGGTTTCTAATGCTATCCACTACATAAAAATCGTATCTACACTATGTACTGTACGTGTTGCATTCTGTTTACTTCAGTTCACACTATCCATCGACCTAGCTAGTGAAGCTACAGCTCCAGTATATATATGACCCAGATGTTCGGATGTCTAAAGTTGTTTTAGTGTATGCTCAGGGGTGGTACGCAGGGAGCAACAGATTAAACTTCTTATTTTTTTGTCTGATCAAGTAAAGCTACAGTCACACCCCAAATAGAGACCTACTAGTTAAGATAATTAAATGTGAAGTTAACGAGCATGGATATCACTGTTAGCTATTTTTACATAGTGTATTCCTATTGTTCTGAGTAAGGGATTTTTATTCAGGCTTTGGTGTTGCTCAGTCCGGGGTTGAGCCGACGCGTGGTTCCGCTCCACTGAATTAGAGGCAAGTACATGATGGGATTTTCTTAACACTATGGCCATCAATGGTTCTTCTTGGTTTTTGTTGGTCGTTCGGTATTTTTTCTGCATTTGTGTTTTGTGTTCAGCTTTTGTAGTTCAGTTCAGGACTTGGTCGACTTTCCCGGTAAAGTACCGTTGTGGATAGTCCGCTTTGTCATTCAGAGTTCTGTTTAAGCATTGGTTGACTCTTCCGGCAACGGCCGTTGTGAAGGGTCCGCCATGTTGTTCAGCGTTCTGCCTAGGCATATGTTGATCATTCCGGTCTTCGCCGTTGTGGAGGGTCCGCTATGTCTTTTTCAGTCTCCGAGGAGAGAACGACACGGGATGTGTCAATTCCGGAGAGCCCCATTTGAGTTAATTCAATTCACTAATGTTTTATGGTCATGTTTGGAGTAATCACTTATTTTGAGTTCTCCTTTCTGCAATAACTTGTAATGTTTCAGCAGTAATTGTATTGGGCTGAGTATATCCATACTCACACTTGTTTTTGTTTTGGTTGGTTTCTGATTGGTTTTCAGGTATTCGAAGCAATGACATGCATGGGAGGGAGTAGTCACCGCCACACGAATACCACACCTCATCTAGCTACCTAATAGCTCATAGTTATTATTCAGAAGTTACTTTGTTGCTTAGCGCTGTTCCTTTTCTCTAGTGTGAGCATGTGGACGCTCCGAGTTCTTTATCTTATTTTCCATGGAGTTGTGTGATAACTTTACCTGCGTGGTTGGATGTGTGAACTTAAATCGTTGCTTAGTTATATTATATCTAAACTGCATGATGTGGATGTCCAGAAAAAAACAAAGGAAACTCCGCCGAAATTTCAAGTTTCCCTAGAACTTGTAGAACTATGCTATTGTGGTAGCATCTCCGGGTTTGATTGAAACCTGGGGTGTTACAACTTCTCAAGAGCAAGTAACAATTCATCACAATATCGAAGTATAAATCATAAATTTTTCTTGAGAGCCAACAAACTATGTTCCCAGTCAACAATGTAATTGCAATTCATCATATTTTCAGGAAGGGTCTCATGTCGGAGCTTTATAGCAAGTCCACGTACTCAGCCATCATTTAGTCTTCTATGATTGCTAGCGCTCACAACATATATATGGAGCAAGAAGTTTCAGCTAGACACATAGAAAGATAGAGGCTTATAGTTTCGCCTCCCAACTTATTCACCTCAAGGATGATGTCAACAATAATAACTCATGATTACTCCTATCCAACTGGATATATGTGCCTAGATCTTTTCCCACCACATGATGCTTGCAAAAGATAAAAAAATAGAAGGATAGAGGGGAAAACTTTTGACTCTTGCATAAAAAGTAAATACATATAAGTAAAAGATAAGCCCTTTGCAGAGGGAAGCAGAGGTTGTCATGCGCTTTTGTTTTTGGATGTACAATCTCTGAATGTAAAAGAACATGACGTTATATTGACCCTTATGATAGAAATCTTTATTATGCAGTCCATCGCCTTTATTGCTTTGCCATCACTAGTTCAAACAATGCTTATTTTCCCTTACAATAAAAGAACAAACATATTTAGAATAATTTTTTTATTGCTTTATGCACCGATGACAAGTTACTTGAAGCATCTTACTCGATCCATAGGTAGGTATGGTGGACTCTCATGGCAATGAAATTGGTTTTAAGGGTTTTGGATGCACAAATAGTATCTCTACTTGGTACGGATTTTTGACTAGAAAAGATATTGAGCAAACACCACATGTTGGAGTATCCATGACAATACAACTTTGATTGCTTGTATCCGCGTCATTATTTCCCCAAAGAGGAAGGGATGACGCAGGATAGCTACAGTAGGTATTTCCCTCAGTTATGAACCAAGATATCAATCCAGTAGGGGGACCAAGCCAGGCTATGTAAACGGTACCTGCAGACAAAGAATAAATACTTGCAACCTGACGCATAAGAGGGGTTGTCAATCCCTCTCGGGTAAGCGACTGGTAAATATATAGATGGGTAGATGCAAATAGAATAACGGCCAATAAAATTCAGGAGGTATTTTTGGGTGTTTTATAATGTAGATCTGAAAATAAAAGATGCAAATAGAGAAAAAGGAAAATAGCACCATAGATCTGAAAGTATATGATGGCAAAATAGACCCGGGGGCCGTAGATTTAACTAGTGGCTTCTCTCAAAGAAATAGCACACGGTGGATAAACAAATTACTAATGGGCAATTGATAAAAGATCAAATAATCACGATGATATCCAAGGCAATGATCATTATATAGGCATCACGTCCAAGATTAGTAGACCAAAATGATTCTGCATCTACTACTATTACTCCACACATCGCCCGCTATCCAGCATGCATCTAGTGTATTAAGTTCATGGAGAAACGGAGTAATGCAATAAGAATGGTGACATGATTTAGACAAGATCTATTCATGTAGGAATAGACCCCATCTTGTTATCCTTAATAGCAACGATACATACGTGCCTCGCTACCCCTTCTAGCACTGGGTGAGGACACCATAATCGAACCCATCACAAAGCACCTCTTCCCATCACAAGAAAAATCGATCTACTTTGCCTAACTAAACCAAAGATTCGAAGAAGAAATACGAGGCTATAAGTAATCATGCATATAAGAGAACAAAAGAAGACTCAAATAATATTCATGGATAGAAACTGATCATAAACTCGATCTTCATCGGATCCCAACAAACACACCGCAAAAAGTCATTACATCAAATAGATCTCCAAGAGACCATTGTATTGAGAATCAAAAAGAGAGAAAACCATCTAACTACTGCCTACGGACCCGTAGGTCTATGGTGGACTACTCACGCATCATCGGAGAGGCACCAATGAGGATGATGAACCCCTCTGTGATGGTGTAGATTGGATCTCGTGGTTCTGGAACTTGTGGCGGCTAGAATTGTGTTTTGTCTCCTCTCCTAGGGTTTTTTAATATTTGGTTATTTATAGAGCAGGGAGGCGATGGAGGAGACCCCTGTGGGCCCCACAACCCCATGGGCGTGCCCTGGTGGGTTGTAGTACCCACGGGCCTCCCCCCAGGTGCTTTCTTGGTCCCCAAGGTGTCCTCTGGTCCAAAAAAATCTCCAAAAAGTTTCACTACGTTTGGACTCCATTTGGTACTCATATTCTGTGACGTAAAAAACAAGCAAAAAACAGCAATTGGCACTGGGCACTATGTCAATAGGTTAGTCCCAAAAAATGATATAAATTTGCTATAAAATGATTGTAAAACATCCAAGAATGATAATATAACAACATGGAACTATCAAAAATTATAGATACGTTGGAGACGTATCAAACTTCTATGTGAATATGAATGAACATAAATCATTACGTTGTCTTCCTTGTCCAACATCAACATTTGGCATAAGATATTTAATGGGGGCTCACAATCATAAAAGATGTTCAAGATTTTAAGCCTCCATGAGTACTGTTCCATGCCAACTTTCAGATTGAAGGGGCTTTCCTTCCAAATCTACCAAACAACTTGTACAAATCCTAACCCTAAGGGAGAGATCCAATACAACATAACCTATCTGGGCGAAATCTAATCCCTGCTGCACGCAATTTAGGAGAAAACCCCAAAAACCGAGTAGGAAAAAAGAACAGAACAGAGTAGTACATTCGGGAGCTCGTCGTTGACCTCCTCCTCGAACTCGACGACCTCGTTCTTCACTTCCTGAGCGGCGAGCTCAGCTTCCTCGTAGTACTTGTTGGACGAGCTCGTACTGCTCGCGCTTCCGCTTGGCCGTCTTCTCCTCCAGATCCACCGACACCTCGTCCTGCACCTGCTCCCCGACCGCAGGCTTGTCTGCTGCGACGATGGCCGGAGCAGTCACAATAGATGGTGCACCGCCACTCGTCGCCGCAACGACGCCCTCGGCCACGCCAACCGTAGCAGGCTTCTCCATTGGTTCTACCGCTGCGTCCTTCTCCACCGCCCCCACCACCGCCGCGTCCTTCTCCATCTTCCAACGACCAAGGGCTAGGGAGGTGGTTGCTGGCTCGTAGGAGGTAGGGTTTGAGGGGAGAGGAGATGGTTTTTGCTGATTTGGGGAGGAAAAGCAGGAGGGGTGGGGGATGCAACCTTTATTTGGCGTGGGTGGATGTTTGGAGTTACTGAGGCTAGACGCGTGGTGTCGTGCGCTCGTGCATGCCCCCACCTCTTTCCCTTTTTTGTTTTATCTACTTTTTGTAAAACATCACTATGAAAGAAATTTGAAAAAAATTGCTATGAAAGAAATTTGAAAAAATGGCTATGAAAGAAATACATGTGCCAAACATGGCTATGAAATAAATTTTTAAAAAATGTATTTTACATTGCCCCCTTCAGGTATAGACCGACAATTTGATCAGTCATTCTATAGGGCAGTATAAAAAAATGTAAAACCTTAAAAACCTAGCTATGTTTGTGTAATAGATCATGTGTGCAAAATTTGAGGTGATTTAGAGGAGGTCGGAAAAATCACTGCATTATGGAAGGACCATTTGGTCTCACTTAAGCGAGTTTTTGTAGAAATGTGATTTTTTCCACCACCTCCAAATGACCTTAATTTTTTACATGGTCAAATGCATGTGCCAAACCTGGCTATGAAAGAAATTTGAAAAAAAGTATTTTGCAATGCCCCCTTAAGGTATAGACCGATGTTTTGATCAGTTATTCTACATGGCATTATAAATTCAAAAAAATTCAAAACAATGTGAAACCTTGAAAACCTAGCTATGTTTTTGTAATAGATCATGTTTTCAAAATTTGAGGTGATTTAGAGGAGTTTGAAAAATCACCGCATTACAGAGGGACTATTTGGTCTCACTTAAGCCAGTTTTTGTAAAAATGTGTTTTTTCCCGCTACCTCCAAATGACCCCAATTTTGTTTTACATAGTCAAATACATGTGCCAAACATGACTATGAAAGAAATTCGAGAAAAATTATTTTGCAATGCCCCCTTAAGGTATAAACCGATGTTGGGCCAGGACGCAAGCCCGTGGGGGGCATGAATTTCTTCTGCTAGTAGGCCCCACAAGGTAGAGAGGGACGAGATTAGACAATGTGATGTCTGCTTAATAGAGGAACTTGAGAGATTGATCTCAGCCAGGTATATAAATTGGTGCAAGCTCCTCTCGCTTGGTGAGGTGGGACTAAACTCCCACCACCACTCGGCTGTGCCCAGGCGCGGCTCTGGCTTGGGCCCAATTCAGGTGGGCTGTCCTAGACCAATCTCACCCGCACGTTGAAATATTACACTTCCTAGTATTTCTTAATATTCTTTTCTGTTCTATATTTTCTTTTATTTCACCTATTACTTCCAATATTTCTTAGATTTTTTATATTTGCAATATTTTAAAATCAAATATCTGTTTTCTCTTTTATTTCCTTTGACAGTTTTAAAATTTAAAAATGTAGGAAAAAAATGTTGTGTTCTATTTCACTTCTTCCAATATTTCTTTTCTTATTTATATTCAAAATACTTTTAAATCAAATATCTTTTTTCTCTGTTATTTCTTCTGACATTTTTCAAATTCAACAAATGTAAGATAATATGTTTTCTTTCATTTCACTTGTTATTTTGATATTTCCTTTCTGTTTTATATTTGAAATAATTTTTGTCTACTTGCTATTGGTTCCAGATTATATGAAAATGCATTTCTCATACTACTCAGAGTCGCCACCCTCATTGCCCATACAAGGAGGACAGCCGGCGACACGCCGCGACCATCGGGGAAGGCGCGCTTCTTCTCCGCGGCTGTCAGCACTTCCCTCAGCCCCACACACGTGGTTAACCAACATCACAGTGCTGGCAAACCAGCTGGACACCTCCCTCATCTAGGCACGCCACACCGGATCACCGCCGACAAGGTCCTCCATCGCTTTCTACTCCCCTAGGCTGCTCTCCATGGCGGCGGTGGCCGGTGAGGGGATTGGGGAGGGGAGTTCGAATCGACACCAAGTGAGGGTGGGGCGAGTGGGCGGTGGGTAAATGCAATGGGTTAGGTGGGTGATGGGCAGGGGCAATATACAACAAAGGTAGGTAACTGCAAGTAATCAAGATCTCTACTTGTAGCACACTGGCATAGCACACTACAAGTCCTGGGTTCGAGCCCCAGGCAAAACAATTTTTTGTTTCTTCTGTTTTAATTAGGCAAAATAATATATTTGTTTCTTGTTTTAATTATTTCAGTGTGTAACTGTGTGTACTGAAATATCTTAGTATCATAAATTCTAAGTTTCCATAAACTCCAGAATTTAGCATAAATGCCTACTGTCATAAGACTCGTATCACTTCACAAAGTATTATAAACTCAAGAAAGTAGCATAAAAGAACATTTTATCACCATCCACAACATCTTTGCGACAGAACAACAGAAAAAAAAATTTCAATCTGGAAGGCATTTTAACTTTCACCCATATTTTTAGCCTTGCAGACCTATAAGCAATTAAAAAACTCATACTTATTTCAATTAAACCATCCTCTTATTCACCCCTACTACCAAACCATAAAAAGACATCATATAATAGGAATACCAGTTAGGAAAGTTTATATAAAAGTGATTTTGCTAGCACTGCCCAACAAACTACACTGACAAGTACCACATTTTCTCTCCAAGAGGTTTCCAATGCTAATTTTTAGTTGTTTTTATCATTAGGAAGCCCTAAATATTTTAAAGGGAAATCCTCTACAGGGCAAGTGAATATCTTCAGCCTCCCCAATATACATAAATATGTCCTTTGCAAGATGCAAAATCACTGTTATGATGACAGTAAACAGAATGTAGTCCATAGCACATGCAAGAAGCACTTACAGAAAGTGCAGCAAACGACTATACATCACTGCAACATGAGTAAGCCAACATCCCTACCAAAAGTATTTCAGTGCTTATTTCTAGTTCTTTTTTTTATCATTAGGAAGCCCTAAATATTTTAAAGGGAGATCATCGACAGGGCACTACTGAAATATTTTAGTGTCTACCTGTCTCTACTGGAAAAATATTTCAGTGTCTACCTGTGTGCACTGAAACTGCACTACTGAAATATTTTAGTGTCTACCTGTGTGCACTGAAACTGTATGCTGAACTTGCAGTACTAAAATATTTCAGTGTCTACCGGTGTGTACTGAAATTGCAGTACTGAAATATTTCAGTATCTACCAATGTGTACTGAAATTCCAGTACTGAAATATTTTAGAATCTACAACTGTCTACTGAACCTGCAGTTCCCAAATATTTCAGTGTGTACCCAGAGTCTACCACTGTCTAATGAACTCGCAATACTCAAATGTAATTTATTCTTTGCAACTAATTATGCTGCCATCCAGAGGCTATGGATTGGAGTAGCAGCGCAGTTGAACGGATGCAAGAACACTTAACAAATTCAGTTAACTTAACATACATATTTTTGCCTAATGTTAATATATCTAAATCTTGCACTAAAAAGACTACAAATTTTGCCTAGGATTCATATACATCAAATTCTACCACTACAAAAGTACAAATTTTGCCTAGGGTTCATATTCCGCGTACCGTTCATATACATCACACTACTAGGAAAATGACTATAGATGATATGGACATGGCGCACCATGTATGTGGTGCGCCACTGCTATATAGCAGTGGCGCACCAAATACAGGTGCGCCATTATTGACATATTACTAATGGCGCACTTGGTGTGTGGTGCGCCACTAGTAGTTTTGAAAAAAAATAAAAAAATTTGTTAGTAATGGCGCACCATGGGATAGTGCGCCATTACTAGTTGATGACATAGTAATGGCGCACCACACCCACCGTGCGCCATTAGTAGTGTTGAAAAAAAAAACAATTTGTTAGTAATGGCGCACCAGTGGACAGTGGCGCACTATCCCATGGTGCGCCATTACTAACTTATTTTATTTTTTTTCAAACTACTAATGGCGCACCACACATCAGGTGCGCCATTAGTAACCCTCGTGCTAAATGCACCCCCCCATGGACCGCCTTTTCAGTTTAAAAAAATAAAAGAAAATGATGGAAATGTCAAAAAATAAAAGAAAATAAGTTTCCCATGTGATATGTGGTCTAGTTGTTCGGAAAATTTACAAATATGAATGTCGACTTTATTTGCAAAATCTCGCTGGAATTTAGTTAAATGGGCATAACTTTTGCATACGAACTCGGATTAAAAAGTTTTTTATATGAAAAATCATCTACTCGAAAAGTTACATACGAATTGAACCGGGGGAACCCCATTCAACATCTTCAAAAATCCCAAAAACCTAACAGAACGAAAGATACGAGGCTTTTAAGATCTAGAGCGGGGGGGAATGAAAAAAAATTCAAACGTACTAGTGGCACACCATTTGCTAGGTGCGCCACTAGTAACAGAAAAAAAATTGGTTTAAAAAAATTTGGATTTTTTTTCAAAATATGATACGTAATATGACTGGGAAGTTTGAAATATTTTTTCAAAATTTCATCACACTCATGAACATGAACAAAGTCCTAGACATCAATAAGGTTTAATAGGATTGATATGATAGATATATCAACAAGTGCCTGTGAAGTGAGCTAGTGTTGGGGTTGGATAGAATTGCGATGTTAAGCATGCTCAGGCTGTTGTAGTGTGAGGATGGGTGACCTTCCGGGAAGTTTGACCACAGAGTGCGATTTGACTTGAGGTTAAGCATAGTGACCTGAGATTAAGAAAAAAAATTTGAATTTTTTTTTTTGAAAAAAATTGTTAGTAATGGCGCACTTCTATTTTGTTACTAATGGCGTGATAATAGTGGCGCACCTGTAGTGCGCCATTAATGGCCAAAACAGGTGCGCCACTAATTAGCCTTTTTTAGTAGTGTCATAATTCAGCCCCCAAAAGCATGTACTCAAATCTTCATGCAATTTATTGAGATTAAAATGCCATCTAGCATTCCCTCTCTGAACTATTGTGATCATTATCACCACGACTGTAAGCATGAGCAGTCAGAAGATTATGAGTGGGGAAGCTTACTATAAACAACGGTACCGCCGCCGTTCACACGAGGAGAGCGCCGAGGGAAGCGTGGAGAACGGCGGGGAAGCGAGGTCGCGGCCACTGTCCTCCTCCCCTTGCACTTCGGAGTCTCTGGTGACTCGGTTGGAGGCTGCACAATCTGCAAAGGCACCTCATGTAGGGTGGCTTCCTAATCCAGTAGATGCTCTGCCCTGGATCTGAACGCCCACCACCTCCGCCTGGCCCACTCGTTGGGCGAATCCGTCTGCTCCATCACCCAGAGGAGGATCATGATCTTGTGCATCGGTTCTGCGGGCGGGAGGGGGGGAAGCTTTTTCTTCTCGGTCTTCATCATTTCCTTCAGTGACCATCGCCGTCTAGGACATCTGCCGTGTGTTGTAAAACCAAGAATATATCTCGCTCAACCTGGCCATCTTGAGTTGGTTGCCGCCGACGGTCTGCTCGATCCACTACTCCATCGAGGTTCTTGCTTGGATGGAAGTGGGGGGTGGATGTGGATGAGGAGACGAGCAAAGTTGCGATGGCGAGAAGGAGGAGATGCCTGCGGTGGATCTGGAATGCAGGAGAAGGAGGAGATGGTTGCGGTTGTGTAATGATGATGGAAAAGGAGAGGATCCTGGCGGCGGTTCTGCGTTGGATGAGAGGGGTGGCGCGTGATTTTTTTCCTATGACTAAAATGCCCTAGATTAAAATGTGTCCCCACATTGTCATTAGTACCGACCCCACAAGCTGTAGTACTTACGAATACTTCTATCCGAGTACTACCCAGTACTAGCTATTTGTGTGCCATTCGATTGAGATCAACGAACAGTTCTAAAAAAGCCCAATCACTGTAAAACTTGTAAAAAACTTGACGTGGCCTAGAAGCACATTGTTGTAGGGTATGATACTCACTAATCCTCGTTACTTTTGACGGAAGTTATCTTCCCAGCGATGGGAAACGGAGAGAAGGCAAAGTAAAAGAGAGAAAAGCAAGGTGCATGACAGGTGGTTTTTTATAAAGTTTGTTGACTTATAGATTACATGTCAGATACTCCCTTCGTTTCTAAATATTTGTCTTTCTTGAGATTTCAACAGGTGACTACATACGAAGCAAAATGAGTGTATCTACACTCTAAAATATGATAGTCCATTTGAAATCTTTAAAAAAACAAATATTTAGAAACTGAGGGATTACATACAAGACACTAAAACTAAAACTTTCCGCAAGGTTGTGACCAACAATCTCAGAGGATTTGATTTGTTGAATGGTCAATTTTTTTTGGAAAAGGAGGGTTGCCCCCGGCCTCTGCATCTGAACGATGCATGCAGCAATCTTATTAAAAAGTCTCAAAGTAGTACAAAGTCATACAAGTATTACAGCTCGAAAGCGGAGCAAAGAGAAAAGAAACATATAAATGCTCAAAAGCACAACCGGTATGACAACATAAAGGATAAGCTCTCTAGACTCCTATCCTGTTATGCGACCGTCATCCAAACCGGTTCAATATAGTCTGTGCTACCATCTCCCACTGGTGGCACCCAGTAACCAATGGCTCCCTAGAGTCTGTAGGAGTGAGTAAGGACCACATACGGATCAATGCTGTAGCTCTGAAAATGACATGCAAGAAAGTTAAAATATGTTGTCTGTTAAAAATCATATCATTCCTGCAATTCCATATAACTCAAACAAGCGCACATATTCCAATACGAATACGAGACGCGGTAAGATGATCAACCCCAATTAACCACGTCCCAAATAACAATTCAATGCTAACTGGAGGAGTAATGTTGAATGCTATATGGATCGTTCTCCAAAGTAATTTCGCGAGAGGGCAATCTATGAATAAGTGTTGTATTGTTTCATCATGATCACAAAAACAACATCGTCTACTACCTACCCACCGCTGCTTTAGTAAATTATCTTTGGTGAGGATCACTTGCTTGTGGACAAACCTAACAAAAATCTTAATGCGCAAGGGAACCTTAACCTTCCAAATATGTATCGATCTCGGGATTGGGCTAGAATTAGTTAAATCCACATAAAAAGATTTTATCGTAAACACTCCGTTTCTAGCCAACTTCCAGTGCAATGAATCGGGTTGGTCGGATAATTGAACATCGATCAATCTCCGTACCAAGTGCATCCATGCATTGCAACGCTCCCCAACTAACCATCGTCTGAACTGAATATTTAACAGTATCGATTGAAATACTGTGCCCACGTAATCCTCCTTACGTTGCACAATATTATATAGGGTGGGGTATTATATGGCTAGTGGCGTCTCCACTAACCATGTATCCTCCCAAAATCTTGTTGACATTCCATTGCCAACCAAGAATTTGACCCTACGAAAAAACAAATCTTTCGTTCGCATGAGCCCCTTCCAGAATGACGAGTCAGTTGGTCTCGCAGTGACCTGGGCTAGCGTTTTCGATTGTAAATACTTGCTGCGTAAAATTTGTTCCCACATACCATCTGTCTCTGCTGATAACCTATAAAGCCATTTACTCATAAGACATTTATTCTTAATTTCCAGGTTTTCAATGCCGAGACCCCCTGGTCCTTGGGTCGGCATATTATATCCCATCGGTCAGTTGTGCTACGAAACAACTGAGCTGCAAATCATGTTGGTTTCAGCTAACGGTGACAGACTCAGAAAAAGTAACATGTTCCCGGAACTGCTAGGGACCGTTTCGTCAATTTATTCTTGAGCAAACACACAATACACCCACAGTCTTGGGAAGCAAACACTATTGACTTGAAACGTCGCAGCAGTGGAAGGCAGCAAGATGTCCACCTCCTGTCGTACGTTCTGGTTGCCTGATCTGAGGTAGAGGGAGATGAACACACTTGAGGTTTTCCGCTGCGTGTAACGTGCAGCCTTTTTTGCTCTGAAAACGAGAGTATCGGTCAAGACGTGTACAGGTGCACGCTTCATGAGCGTTTAATCAGCTACCTGAAGAAATATGCCTACAGAACTTAAGCAGTGCGACGGGATTATCCATCAGAATAAAGTTCTTTAGCTCTCTGAGAAGAGTGCATCTGCTTCCCTGCTTGGGGTTGGAGCCAAATCGAGAACCGAGATGCCAGCGCTTTTTCATCCATCAGAAAATTGTTGCCTCCTGCCCGCTTGATTGATAATATGGGATCGCTTCAAATAAAATCTTACTACATACTGTACAAACCTAATTGATGGATCTACTACTTAATAAGTGAGTCCAACAATGCCTGACTCTTGTAGCTCTCTCTCTCTCTCTCTCTCTCTCTCTCTCACACACACACACACACACACACACACACACACACACGCACGCGCGCGCACACACACACAGACACATCTTTGCACCCCCTACGATGTGCAAAACTATCTGAAGAATTTGGTGATTGAGATATCAAATCTATCACCCACAACATGTCAACTCTGTAATGTAATGCTGTAATTTCTTATTCAGGTCCTAGGTTTCCTTTCAGGTTGGGAGTGCCATGTGATGAGGAGAAGGATTGACTGAATATTTATGAGACAGCTGGGGAGGGTCGTGTGTGCCAAGATTTGTTCAGAGGTGTATCATGTGTGCCGATGAAGATTTGCTGCATTTGGTTCAAACGTTGGAGGGTTATATATATGCAGATTTCAAATCTTCCAGTTGTGGCTTTCAGATTTGGTTACCCAGCCAAAATGCCTACATACATCGGCCAAAAATGCACAAATTAAGGATGAATGACCAAACCAAATACAAACCTCAGTTTTTTTACCTCATTTTGTAATACATTATACATGTAAGAAGACCACACCGATACATTTCCATGCAAGCATATACTTTCTAGCTGTTGAAACAATCACACACAAATTATAATCGTTTCATATGTAGTCTTTGGCAAACATCACTCTCGTCAAATCAAACAAAACATACGTGGTAGACACACTACAAGCAAAAGAAGAAGAAAAAACATGACCACAAACCAAACCAAACCACACACTAACAAACAAACATTACGCGTTCGTCTCCATCTCATTGGAAACAATCAAGCAGATGTACTGTGTACAAACACAACATCAAGCTAGCACCGATTTATTCTTCAGAAAAACACACCATCATAATCTCGGGAAATGAACACCTGAAGTGCACGTGCGTTATGGTAGCGCAGCAGTCGGGAGCAGGAAGACGACACCGTCATCTTGTACCACCAAACCTGCACAACATAGACAGGGCATGAGGCAAGCATGCAACTGATATAGTTGAGTGCAGAATGCATAGCCGAGAGGCTGATATTGGAATTGCAACACGAGACAGGCATGATTGATTAACTTGTTACTGTACATCTACAGTCTACATGCAGAGTATTCTTTGAAGTGCAGATTATAATATAGTAATAAATGCTAACTTTATATGGCACATGCAAAGTGTTGTGCACGTGTACCTGAACGGTTGCATCAATTCACCGGAGAACCGAGAATCTCTCCATGGGCATCTTGTAATAAGACGAGTGGCACGGCTTGAAGAGGGAAGGGTCATGGCCGGCCTCCAGGCCATCCCACTCAAGCTTCTCCCACCAATCCTTCTCGCAGTCAACGACGGGGCGGCTATCTCGGCCGACGGCTGGGAGGCGCCTGAGACCCCAGCATCCCCTAAGCCATACCCTCTCAAGCTTGGGAGCAAGCATCTTGAACTCACATATACGTTGCAACTTATGGAGCTCATACAGATGGATGTGCTTCAGGCTTGGGAACTCAAGTACACGTTCCAGGCGGCCGGAATGGACAGGGAATACCATCTTTAGGTCACCACAGTTGACAATGTGGAAACTCTCTAAGTTGCGCAAATATGATGCCTGAATAGCCCACAATAATGGAAGCACAAATGAGAGCCTTGGGCAAGAGTAGAGATGTATGCTCCGCAGTTTTGCAAATGAGTATATATCCATGCCATTGAAGGTCCTTCCTTTGCTCCAAATGCAATGGGCCATCAGTAAGTCAGCCGCCCAAAAGGTCTCTATTTCTTCAAAGGGGTAGATGGTATCGTAGTTAGTGGTGAAGACTGTGTGCATCTCGGGGCATCTCACCACATGGCACTGTTTTAGATGTTGCCAACCAAGTTTCCTGTCATCTATGGACATCATGTGTTCAGGGATGACCGTGGTGATGCAAGAATTATCATGCACATGCAATGACTTGGCTTCGTCCATTGCAAAGATGATAGCCTCGATTGTTTGTAAGCTCTCCACGCTAAGGTTGCTAATTCCCTTACCAATCTCAACATGGCAGTCTGGTGGCTGAAACTGCAATCCATTGTTGTAGTCGTGATCAATAATTATGTTCCCAACAGAGACATCAATGTAGGTGTTGTAAGTATTGGGGATTAATGAATATTGTTGAGGCAGATCCATTATGTGCCCACTAATACCGGGGCCCATTTTCTCCTTCATATAGCTTTGTCCCTTAACATTGGTGGTACAAGGGACACAAACATTTATATGGAACCTATTGCTCTTCCAACAGAATTGAAGATTGTTTTGTAATACCAAGGACTGAAAAAACCTTAGATCCATTATAGTAACATACACTTCATGTAGTTTTGTTTGAACAGGACACATAGATGAATCTATGTGAAGCACTTTTAGTGTTGGTAGACCTCTTTCTGACCATAAAATGGCTTTGAGCTGCATACGTCCCAATAGAATAATTTTTTGGAGACATGGAAGTTGCACCACCTGGGTTGTGAGGTCAAGTGTTTTGACTCTTGTGCCTGAGAGGTCCAGCTCCTGAAGGTTTGGAAGTGATCCACGCAGTGTGAAGTCAGACAATCTTGCACAACCAGCAATGGAGATGCGGCTTATTTTGGCTGCCTTGTAATCATCATTTCTTGGTCCTGCATCTAAGCTGAATGATTCAAGTGATGGAGGTAGACTTTCAACCTGCTCCAAACCAATGCAACCATCTAGTATCAGAGTCTTAAGGCTAGCTGCTTTTGAGAGACTTGGCAAACCTTGTATTGTGCTATTCCTTGATAGGTCGAGGAATTCCATGTTCACCATATCTGTAAATTCATCCATTTCACATGTATGCCAAGGTGATGTAGGCTCAATCAATCGAAGCTTACGAAGGTTCTGCAATTTTCTCCATGGAAAACCGCGGCACCAAATCCTTCCTTTCTTTATATGTACCTCCCTAATGTTTACAGGCATATGCTCCATGATGTGTGCTGACAAATCCAACTCCTAATCAGTGTGACATATGCTTAGCACCCATAAGCTCTGAAAAAATTTCATTGGTGGTCTATCTTGCTTCCCTTCTTCTAATACTTGTTGATTCTTGCAACTATCTAATCCGAGGAACCTTAAGCTGCGGCAACCACAGAAAGGAGGTAAAGAAAAACTGAAGGTGCAGCGGCATAACTTGATAACACAAAGTTTGTCCGATAGATGAAACAACCCATTAGGTAAGGGCCTTAATGGAGGATCAGAATCACTTGCAACTGCAGCAATAAAAAAGGAAGTTGAATTTTGATGCACAACAAAGTTGTCCTTGACCAATATCTGCGGTTTCCAAGGAGTCTTCAGTTTATGACCAAAAGAGGGAATTTCATTTGATGAATAATCCTCTATATGTATGTATTGATGCAGAGCAGCCGCAATCTCCCATGCTTCGTCTGACTGACCTCCCTTTATAATCCCATCACATACCCAATAGCTCGAAGCATGGGTGGCCCAGTCGTAGTGCATGACATTACCTCCTTGAGAATTTAATACCAGCAGATACAGGCAACACTCTTCAAGTACTTCAGGAAGCTTATTTATGTGCCTAGCAATTTCTCTAGCTTCATTTTGCAGCAAATAATTCCAACCGTGACCCATCGAGTGATCGTAAAGAAAAAGATGTGAACTATCCACCTTCTCACTAATTCGTGGGTTGAGCCGAAGCCTTCCTCGAAATGTCCACAATACTTTGGTTTCAAAAAATTCTCCTTGAGGAATGCCAAAACCACTTAAATTAACCATATCATTGCTTCCATTATGAAAGACCACTAAACATCTATGGCCCATAAGGACCCGAAAGATCTCTCTCCCAACGAATCCTATTTCAGCTCTTGAGCCTTCATCTACTCCTCTGAAATCATCTTCCTCATCTTGCCTATCAAAAATATCCATTACCCGACGAGGAAGCTTTAGTTCTTTTGCGATTGTCCTCTGGAGTGCTCTTTGGCTTTTCCACCTGGAGCAATCGACGTGGATGATCTTGTCGAATTTCTTCAGCAAAGATGGCGGAGGGTCTTCAGCTATGGCTCTAAGCACCGCAGAAGCAGCGAGCCCATGCCATGCATCAAAATAGATGGCCTTGTGTGCAGTATTGCTCATATCCTCCAGAGAAGGGATTATCCTTCGCACCGCTTGTTCGATGTTGCCTGCATATTGTTGGGGAACGTAGCAGAAATTCAAAATTTTCCTACGTGTCACCAAGATCTATCTATGGAGAGACCAGCAACGAGGGGAAGGAGAGTGCATCTACATACTCTTGTAGATTGCTAAGCGGAAGCGTTCAAGAGAACGGGGTTGATGGAGTCGTACTCATCGTGATCCAAATCACCGATGATCCTAGTGCCGAACGGACGGCATCTCCGTGTTCAACACACGTACAGCCCGGTGACGTCTCCCATGCCTTGATCCAGCAAGGAGAGAGGGAGAGGTTGAGGAAGACTCCATCCAGCAGCAGCACAACGGCGTGGTGGTGGTGGAGGAGCGTGGTACTCCAGCAGGGCTTCGCCAAGCACCGCAAGAGACGAGGAGGAGAGAGAGGTAGGGCTGCGCCAGGGAGAGATCAAATCGTCTTGTGTTGGGCAGCCCCAAAACTCAACTATTTATAGGAGGAGGGGAGGAGGGTGCGCCCCCTCTAGGGTTCCCACCCCTAGAGGGGCGGCAGCCCTAGATGGAGGGGGCGGCCAAGAGGGGGAGAGGGGGGCGCGCCCTAGGGTGGGCCTTAGGCCCATCTGCGCCTAGGGTTTCCCCCTTCTCCTCCTAGCTGCACCCTGGGCTTTGTGGGAGGCGCACCAGCCCACTCAGGGGCTGGTCCCTTCCCACTCTTGGCCCATGCAAGCCTCCGGGGCTGGTGGCCCCACTTGGTGGACCCCCGGGACCCTCCCGGTGGTCCAGGTACGTTACCTATAAAACCCGAAACTTTTCCGGTGACCAAAACAGGACTTCCCATATATAAATCTTTACCTCCGGACCATTCCGGAACTCCTCGTGACATCCGGGATCTCATCCGGGACTCCGAACAACATTCGGTAACCACATACAAACTTCCTTTATAACCCTAGCGTCATCGAACCTTAAGTGTGTAGACCCTACGGGTTCGGGAACCATGCAGACATGACCGAGACGTTCTCCGGTCAATAACCAACAGCGGATCTGTATACCCATGTTGGCTCCCACATGCTCCACGATGATCTCATCGGATGAACCACGATGTCAAGGACTTAATCAATCCCGTATACAATTCCTTTGTCTAGCGGTACGATACTTGCCCGAGATTCGATCGTCGGTATCCCGATACCTTGTTCAATCTCGTTACCGGCAAGTCTCTTTACTCGTTCCGTAACACATAATCCCGTGATCAACTCCTTGATCACATTGTGCACATTACGATGATGTCCTACCGAGTGGGCCCAGAGATACCTCTCCGTTTACACGGAGTGACAAATCCCAGTCTTGATTCGTGCCAACCCAATAGACACTTTCGGAGATACCCGTAGTGCACCTTTATAGTCACCCAGTTATGTTGTGACGTTTGGCACACCCAAAGCACTCCTACGGTATCCGGGAGTTGCACAATCTCATGGTCTAAGGAAATGATGCTTGACATTAGAAAAGCTTTAGCATACGAACTACATGATTTTGTGCTAGGCTTAGGATTGGGTCTTGTCCATCACATCATTCTCCTAATGATGTGATCCCGTTATCAATGACATCCAATGTCCATGGTCAGGAAACCGTAACCATCTATTAATCAATGAGCTAGTCAACTAGAGGCTTACTAGGGACATGGTGTTGTCTATGTATCCACACATGTATCTGAGTTTCCTATCAATACAATTCTAGCATGGATAATAAACGATTATCATGAACAAGGAAATATAATAATAACAAATTTATTATTGCCTCTAGGGCATATTCCCAACAGTCTCCCACTTGCACTAGAGTCAATAATCCAGTTCACATCGATATGTGATTAACACTCAAGGGCACATCCCCATGTGACTAACACCCAAAGAGTTCTGGGTTTGATCATGTTATGCTTGTGAGAGAGGTTATAGTCAACGGGTCTGAAACATTCAGATCCGTATGTACTTCGCAAATTTCTATGTCATCTTGTAGATGCAACTACTAAGCTACATTTGGAGCTATTCCAAATAACTGTTCTACTATACGAATCCAGTTTACTACTCAGAATAATCTGGATTAGTGTCAAAGTTTGCATCGGCGTAACCCTTTACGACGAACTCTTTTACCACCTCCATAATCGAGAAAATTCCTTAGTCCACTAGTTACTAAGGATAACTTTGACCACTGTCCTATGATCCATTCTTGGATCACTCTTGTACCCCTTGACTGATTCATGGCAAGGCACACTTCAGGTGCGGTACACAGCATAGCATACTGTAGATCCTACGTCTAAAGCATAGGGGACGACCTTTGTCCTTTCTCTCTATTCTGCCGCGGTCAGGTTTCGAGTCTTACTCAATGTTCACACCTTATAACACAGCCAAGAACTCCTTCTTCGTCGATCCATTTTGAACTCCTTCAAAATCTTGTCATGGTATGTATTCATTTGAAAGTACTATTAAGCATTTTGATCTATCCTCATAGATCTTAATGCTCAATACTCAAGTAGCCTAATCCAGGTTTTCCATTGAAAAACATTTTTCAAATAACTCTGCATGCTTTCCAGAAATTCTACATCATTTCCGATCAACAATATGTTAACAACATATACTCATCAGAAATTCTATAGTGCTCCCACTCACTTCTTTGGAAATACAAGTTTCTCATAAACTTTGTATACACCCAAAATCTTTAATCATCTCATCAAAGCATACATTCCAACTCCGAGATGCTTACTCTAGTCCTTAGAAGGATTGCTGGAGCTTTGCATACTTATTAGCATCTTTCAGGATTGACAAAACCTTCCGGTTGTATCACATACGACCTTTCCTCAAGAAAATCGTCGAGGAAACAATGTTTTGACATCCTATATGCAAGATTTCATAAATAATGCAGTAATCGCTAATATAATTCCAACAGACTCTTAGCATCGCTACGAGTGAGAAAGTCTCATCGTAGTCAACTCCTTGAACTTGTCCGTAAACATATTAACGACAAGTTGAGCTTTCTTAATGGTGATACTTACCATCATTGTCCGTCTTCCTTTTAAAATCCATATGTACCTAACAGCCTTACGACCATCAAGTAGTTCTTCCAAAGTCTACACTTTGTTTTCATATATGGATCCTCTCTTGGATTATATGGCCTCGAGCCATTTTTCGGAATCCGGGCCCACCATCACTTCTCCATAGCTCATAGGTTCATTATTGTCTAGCAACATGACTTCCAAGACAGGATTACGTACCACTCTGAAGTAGTACGCATCCTTGTCATCCTACGAGGTTTGATAGTGACTTGATCTGAAGTTTCATGATCACTATCATAAGCTTCCACTTCAATTGGTGTAGACGCCACAGGAACAACTCCCTGTGCCCTGCCACACACTAGTTGAAGAGACGGTTCAATAACCTCATCAAGTCTCCACCATCCTCCCACTTAATTCTTTCGAGAGAAACTTTTCCTCGAGAAAGGACCCGATTCTAGAAACAATCCTTTATTGCTTTCGAATCTGAGACAGGAGGTATACCCAATTGTCTTGGGTGTCCTATGAAGATGCATTTATCCGCTTTGGGTTTGAGCTTATCACCCTGAAACTTTTCCACATAAGCGTCGCAGCCCCAAACTTTTAAGAAATGACAGCTTAGGTTTCTGTAAACCATAGTTCATACGGTGTCATCTCATCGGAATTACGTGGTGCCCTATTTAAAGTGAATGTGGTTGTCTCTAATGCCTAACCCATAAACTATCGTGGTAATTCGATAAGAGACATCATGGTATGCATCATATCCAATAGGGTGCAGTTATGATGTTTGGACACACCATCACACTATGGTGTTCCAGGCTGTATTAGTTGTGAAACAATTTCCACAATGTCTTAATTCTGTGCCAAACTCGTAATTCAGATATTCATCTCTATGATCATATCATAGATATTTTATCCTCTTGTCACGACAATCTTTCAACTTCACCCTGAAATTACTTGAACCTTTCAATAATTCAGACTCGTGATTCATCAAGTAAATATACTCAACTTCTACTCAAATCATCTGTGAAGTAAGAACATAACGATATCCACTACATGCCTCAGCACTCATTGGACTGCACACATCAAAATGTATTACTTCCAACAAGTTGCTTTCTAGTTCCATTTTACTGAAAACGTGGCTTTCAGTCATCTTGCCCATGTGGTATGATTTGCATGTCTCAAGTGATTCAAAATCAAGTGAGTCCAAACGGTCCATTTGCATGGAGTTTCTTCATGCATATACACCAACAAACATGGTTCGCATGTCTCAAACTTTTCAAAAACGAGTGAGCCCAAAGATCCATCAACATGGAGCTTCTTCATGCGTTTTATACCGATATGACTTACGTGGCAGTGCCACAAGTAGGTGGTACTATCATTACTATCTTATATCTTTTGGCATGAACATGTGTATCACTACGATCGAGATTCAATAAACCATTCATTTTAGGTGCAAGACTATTGAAGGTATTATTCAAATAAACAGAGTAACCATTATTCTCCTTAAATGAATAACCGTATTGCGATAGACATAATCCAATCATGTCTATGCTCAACGCAAACACCAATCTCGATGGTAGAGGGAGCGTGCGATGCTTGATCACATCAAGCTTGGGAAAAACTTCCAACACATATCGCCAGCTCACCTTTAGCTAGTCTCCGTTTACTCCGCAGCCTTTTATTTCGAGTTTACTAACATTTAGCAACCGAACCGGTATCTAATACCATGGTGCTACTAGGAGTACTACACATTAACACAATGTATATCTAATATACTTCTATCAACCTTGCCAGCCTTCTCATCTACCAAGTATCTAGGGTAATTCTGCTCCAGTGGTTGTTCCCCTTATTACAGAAGCACTTAGTCTCGGGTTTGGGTTCAACTTTGGGTTTCTTCACTAGAGCAGCAGCTGATTTGCCGTTTCATGAAGTATCCCTTCTTGCCCTTGCCCTTCTTGAAACTAGTGGTTTCACCAACCATCAACAATTGATGCTCCTTCTTGATTTCTACTTTTGTGGTGTCAAACATCGCGAATATCTCAAGGATCATCATATATGTCCCTGATATATCATAGTTCATCACGAAGCTCTAGCATCTTGGCGGCAATGACTTCGGAGAAACATCACTATCTCATCTGGAAGATCAACTCCCACTCGATTCAAATGATTGTTGTACTCAGACAATCTTGAGCACAAGCTCAACAATTGAGCTTTTCTCCCTTAGTTTGCAGGCTAAGAAAATCGTTGGAGGTCTTATACCTCTTGACGTGGGCACGAGCCTGAAATTCCAATTTCAGACCTCGAAACATCTCATATGTTTCGCGACGTTTCAAAACATCTTCGGTGTCTCAACTCTAAGCCGTTTAACTGAACTATCACGTAGTTATCAAAATGTGTATGTCAGATGTTCGCAACATCCACAGACAACGTTCGAGGTTCAGCACACTGAGCGGTGCATTATGGACATAAGCCTTCTACGAAGCAACGAGGACAATCCTCAGTTTATGGACCTAGTTTGCATAATTGCTACTATCAACTTTCAACTAAATTTTCTCTAGGAACATATCTAAACAGTAGAACTGAAGCGTGTGCTACGACATAATATGCGAAGACCTTTCGACTATGTTCAGGATAATTAAGTTCATCTTATGAACTCCCACTCAGATAGACATCCCTCTAGTCATCTAAGTGATTACATGATCAGAGTCAACTAGGCCGTGTCCGATCATCATGTGAGACGGACTAGTCAACATCGGTGAACATCTTCATATTGGTCGTATCTTCTATACGACTCATGTTCGACCTTTCGGTCTTCTGTGTTCCGAGGCCATGTCTATACATGCTAGGCTCGTCAAGTTAACCTAAGTGTTTTGCATGTGTTCCGAGGCCATGTCTGTACATGCTAGGCTCGTCAACACCCGTTGTATTCGAACGTAAGAATCTATCACACCCGATCATCACGTGGTGCTTCGAAACGATGAACTTTCGCAACGGTGCACAGTTAGGGGGAACACTTTCTTGAAATTTTAATGAGGGATCATCTTATTTACTACCGTCGTTCTAAGAAAATAAGATGTATAAACATGATAAACATCACATGCAATCAAATAGTGACATGATATGGCCAATATCATATTGCTCCTTTTGATCTCCATCTTCGGGGCTCCATGATCATGATTGTCACCGGCATGACACCATGATCTCCATCATCATGATCTCCATCATCGTGTCTTCATGAAGTTGTCTCGCCAACTATTACTTCTACTACTACAGCTAACGGTTAGCAATAAAGTAAAGTAATTACATGACATTTATGTTGACACGCAAGTCATAAATAAATTAAGACAACTCCTATGGCTCCTGCCGGTTGTCATACTCATCGACATGCAAGTCGTGATTCCTATTACAAGAACATGATCAATCTCATACATCACATATCATTCATCACATTCTTCTTGGCCATATCACATCACATAGCATACCCTGCAAAAACAAGTTAGACGTCTTCTAATTGTTGTTTGCATGTTTTACGTGGCTGCTATGGGTTTATAGCAAGAACGTTTCTTACCTACGCAAAACCACAACGTGATATGCCAATTGCTATTTACCCTTCATAAGGACCCTTTTCATCGAATCCGATCCGACTAAAGTGGGAGAGACAAATACCCACCAGCCACCTTATGCAACTAGTGCATGTTAGTCGGTGGAACCAGTCTCACTTAAGCGTACGTGTAAGGTTGGTCCGGGCCGCTTCATCCCACAATGCCGCCGAATCAAGATTGGACTAGTAACGGTAAGCATATTGAACAAAATCAACGCCCACAACTACTTTGTGTTCTACTCGTGCATAGAATCTACGCAATAGACCTAGCTCATGATGCCACTGTTGGGGAACGTAGCAGAAATTCAAAATTTTCCTACGTGTCACCAAGATCTATCTATGGAGAGACCAGCAACGAGGGGAAGGAGAGTGCATCTACATACCCTTGTAGATCGCTAAGCGGAAGCGTTCAAGAGAACGGGGTTGATGGAGTCGTACTCGTCGTGATCCAAATCACCGATGATCCTAGTGTCGAACGGACGGCACCTCCGTGTTCAACACACGTACAGCCCGGTGACGTCTCCCATGCCTTGATCCAGCAAGGAGAGAGGGAGAGGTTGAGGAAGACTCCATCCAGCAGCAGCACAACGGCGTGGTGGTGGTGGAGGGGCGTGGTACTCCAGCAGGGCTTCGCCAAGCACCGCAAGAGACGAGGAGGAGAGAGAGGTAGGTGTCGGTGTCAAAACCGGCGGATCTCGGGTAGGGGGTCCCGAACTGTGCGTCTAGGCGGATGGTAACAGGAGACGAGGGACACGATGTTTTTACCCAGGTTCGGGCCCTCTCGATGGAGGTAAAACCCTACGTCCTGCTTGATTAATATTGATGATATGGGTAGTACAAGAGTAGATCTACCACGAGATCAAGGAGGCTAAACCCTAGAAGCTAGCCTATGGTATGATTGTTGTAATGTATGTTGTCCTACGGACTAAAGCCCTCCGGTTTATATAGACACTGGAGAGGGCTAGGGTTACACAGAGTCGGTTACAATGGTAGGAGATCTACATATCTGTATTGCCAAGCTTGCCTTCCACGCCAAGGAAAGTACCATCCGGACACGAGCCGGAGTCTTCAATCTTGTATCTTCGTAGTCTTGGAGTCCAGCGGATAATGATAGTCCGGCTGTCCGGACACCCCCTAGTCCAGGACTCCCTCAGTAGCCCCTGAACCAGTCTTCAATGACGATAAGTCCGGCGTGCATAATGTTCGGCATTGCAAGGCGGGTTCCTCTCTTGAATAATCCAGAGAAGATCATGAACACCAGGATAGTGTCCGGCTCTGCAAAATAAATTCCACATTCCACCGTAGAGAGAATAAAATGTACACTTAGTTCAATCTGCTGACGTATTATGCGGCGTGACATCACACCGCCACCAGGCATTTGTTTGAATTACTATACCACCTCAGCATGTTTAGCGAAGCGGTTTCCTTGGCACGTCTTGTCGAAGCAGAGATCGTGTTCCCCTTATTCCGGGATTCTCATCAATACGTGCGTGGGTAACCCAACCGCGCCATTGATGGTGGCACTTGGGAGATAAGCGAGTTTTACCAGGCTGGTGGGGGACGCATAGTTTTGTCCGCCTATATATAAGGGATAAGGATTCACCTTCTCACCTACGCCTTCTTCCTCCTTTGCTTATCCATCCCCGCGAACTCAAGCTCCAACGCCCGAGCTCGCGCATCTCGCCTCGACCTTCTCCGAATATGTCCGGAGCGGGAGGAGGACATCACCAAGCCTCCACCGTCAAGGAGGAGGACATCACCAAGCTGCGCAGCGCCGGATACCTTTTCGGCGATATCGCGCATCGGCTACCCGACGAGGGGCAGCTCATCCCTACCCCCGGGCCTCATGAGAGGGTCGTCTTCCTCCCCCACTTCCTCCGCGGACTGGGCTTTCTGCTCCATCCATTTGTCCGGGGGCTCATGTCTTACTACGGCCTGGATTTCCACGATCTGGCGCCGAACTTTATCCTCAACATCTCGGCGTTTATCGTCGTGTGCGAGGCCTTCCTCTGCATCCGGCCCCACTTCGGCCTGTGGCTCAAGACCTTCAACGTCAAGCCGAAGGTTGTGAAGGGTACGCAAGCGGAATGCGAAGGCGCCATGTTGGGCAAATTGCCCAACGTCCCTTGGCTGGAAGGGACCTTCGTGGACTCCGTCAAGGGGTGGCAATCGGGGTGGTTTTACATCACCGAGCCGCGCAAATCCACATGGGCGGCGGCCCCTGAGTTTAGATCTGGCATCCCCACGCAGCTCACCTTCTGGAAAGAGAAGGGCTTGCAGTGGGGGAATCCGGTGGAGGTGACGGGACTCCGAGCATGTATCAAGAAGATGGTGAGCAATGGGCTCAGGCTCGTCGACGTGGTCCAAGTCATGCTCATCCGGCGGATCCTCCCATGCCAAGAATGGGCATTTAATTTGTGGGAGTTCAATCCGGAACAGCACCAGGCGCTAAGCGGGCTCTTCAATACAACATACGAAGGCGCCTGGAGGGTGCTGTTCAAGGGCGCCGAAGCCCCCGCGTCCGTGACCGAAGACCGCGGATTCAGCTCGCGGTATCCAACTGACGAGGTAAGTGATTCAACCCCATTACGGGACACTTGTGATAATTAGATTGACTCTAGTGAGGTTTCATTCTGCCTTTTCCTTTGACAGGAATGGATGGAGAAGGCCAAGCTGCTCATCAGCCCGGCTCCCATGCCAGAAGACCCAGTGGACGCCCGCTTAACAGGGCTGCTGGTTCCGGCAACGCACGTGGTGCCGGAGAAGAAGGCCAAGAAGGTGGCCGCGGGGACTCGAAAGTGTTCCCGCAATCAGGCATCTGATGACGACGAGGACTCCTCCCCCGAAGACGAGGAGGAGTACTCTCTCCTGAAGGAGGGAGAGAAGAAAAGGAAGGCTTCCCCCATCGGGGAGGCCGAAGGGTCCAAGAGGGGGAGAACTATCCCCCCGGACAATTTCGCCAACATCAGCGTTGGTGAGGATGAGTGGCCTCCAAGGGCCAGGCGTCCGGCAAGATCGTAAGTATCCGGATCCTTGATGTGTAATTTCTTTTATGTCGCGTAGTATCCTTCTAACGCCGCATTCTGCCCGTAGTCCGGCCAATGATGATCTCCCCGACTCATCGAGCGGGTCATTGGCCTCGTCGGATGTTAATTCCATCCCGACTGCCTCCACCCCACGCGCCGGCGAGGACGTCGAGGTGGGATCCCAGAGAGGGACCCATCAGGAGGAGGCTCCGGAGGTGCCGTCAGGCAGCCTCCCGGACTTCGTGCCGGACTCTACATCGGAACCCGCAGTGGTTCCAGAGTCCGGCAAGCGGCCCCTTCGAAAGAAGGGCAGGACCATGACGCCGGCGGCCTCCGTCCAACCGGAGGCGCCGGATAACCTGCTGGAGGCGCTTAAAGGCATTTCCATCGAGGAAGAACACCGCACTATCATGAGTGCGGTGATTGAGAAGGTTCAGCTTGCTAAGAGCGGGCTGACCGAAGCCTGCAGCAGCCTTTTAACAGGCTTTGAGGTAAGAAGTTAAAATTATGTAATGTAATACCGCATAGACTGCCCCTGATGCTTAGTTCGGTGTTCGGAAAGAAAAGCCGGACTAAGGATCTTTAACAAGATATACGCAGGGTTGCCTAAAATATGTCAATATGGGTTTGCAGGCTGCGCTGCTGACCTCTGCCGCACTAACGGCGGAGGTTGACGTGCTGAAGAAGGATCTCGAGCGGTCTGAGCAAGAGCTCGGCCATGCAAAGAAGCACCTCGAGGAAAAAGAAGGTGAGTAACACCTCTTTGAATAAGTACCTTACAGAAAAGGATTTTGGTTGCAAATAAAATTAACAAGGATAATATGTGTATTGCAGGGGCCACTATCGAGGTGGCAGCCCTGAAGGATGCTGTGTTCGCGGCCGAATGCAGTGCGGCCGCGGAACGGGCTGAGCGAGAAAAGCAAGAGGCACAGGTGGCGGAAGTTCGGCAAGAGCTCCAGGCTCTCATGGAAAAACATGAGAGTTTGGAGCGTGACTCCAAGACTCGAGAGTCCGAGCTTGCCTCGGCTCTCAAAAGTGCCAAGTCCGCCAAGGCCGAGGCCCGTAAGGCCCTTCAGGAGGTTGAGGACATAAAGAAGATAGCGGCGGGTAAGGCGTTTTTCATGCAAAGCAGGCATGTTAATGTGAACTACCTGACACTTACCCGCATTCGGAGTTCTCCAGGGGCGTTTGCAGATCTGCCGCGTAGTGCGTCTGATGCCGCCGCATTCTATCGTGGCGTGGAGGGGAGCTCGACGGAGAAGGTCTTCTGGTCTCAGTATACTGAGGTCGGCCATCCGGTGCCCCCAAGCGACCAGCTGAAGCAGCTGGTCGAACTCCACAAGGTAGCTGAGGAGGCCATGAAGGGCCTCATAGTCCGGCTGTGGCCTGGACAGGCCATGCCTGGTAGCTATTTTGGCCTCGTGCGGCGGCTGGTAGATGCATGCCCCAGGCTGGATGTAGTCAAGCGCTCTGCCTGTATCGAAGGCGCTCGTCGGGCCCTTGCCCGCATAAAGGTGCAATGGGGAAAATTGGATGCGGAGAAGCTTCTCACGGATCCACCGCCGCCGGGCAAGGAGTATCGCACGCCGGAGAAGTATTATAAAATTGTCCTGAAGGGAGCCTGCAATATTGCAGATGAGTGCTCCCGAAATGTAATCTTTGAGTGAACTCGCTGTTTATTTATCCTGTGCGCTGAAAACTTCGTTCATATGCGCCATGAGCAACGCTTGTTTAATTTAAAATATTACCTTCTGTGCGGCCGTTTGTAAAATCTGAGAGATGGCAAGTCGTTGGCTTCAGCCCCCAAGCCACAAGTGCTGGGGTGTTCGGGATAAACTTGAGCACTCTTGTTCCCATTGTTGGGTCCATCTAGGGAGGCGCTCAACGCGACGAACAAGGCAACCGGACTTATAATGCTTGAACACTCTCACTTAGCCATAGAATTCTATAATTTTAAATTTCGGCGAAGCCCCTGGTATTCGGAAGACCGAATCCGGGGCGCTATCCACGCCTTCATCGGACATTATCCGGAACTTCGCTCGAAGCGGCGTGAGTCTTTAAGGACCCGAAAAAACCTCTCGAACAGCGACCAGTCTCTCGCCTTATCATGCCAGTCAGCTTTAGCTTTCTCCACTGAGGCGTTAACCCGGCTCAACCGGGGCGCAATCACAGTGGTTCTCCCAGTGCCACCTTAGCCGACAGAACGGAACGTAAGGCACCAAAACGTGGGAGCCGGGAAAACCCAACTATTGACCCAAGACATGATTCGGAGCCGATTCATATAATGCTATAAGTTCGGGGTGCCGCACTTGTGAAAGTGTTCGGACTTTATCACACCATAGAGTGGGGAACATAAGCCCCTGGTGTATTATGCCGTACCAAAATATACGGGTGCCAGATGTCATATAATGAGCGTATATATATAAAATGTGATGCAATTGCGATCATAAAGGTGCTGCATTATTAATGAAAGAAAAGTCTGCTAGTAGAGCGGACTAATACAAATAGTGCGGTAAGCAAGGGATTTGGACTAAATAAACATGTCCCCCTCCAGGGATGAGCTGCGGATTTGGTGTATATAATCGAATTTAATGCTCGTAATTGAGACCACCTGAGTGTTCGGCGCGGCCTTCTTTAGTCCCTGACTGTTGCATCATGAGTTCGGCAGGTTCACCGCCGGACAGGGCTTCTGGTTAACAGAGTCCTGTGTACAAAAAAGAAAAAAAAAGAGGGGCACATTTGCGAGCCCCCGGTGTGGTCGAACCGCACTATGGGTCCGTTGTGATCGTGCCCCCTCCCCTGTGCCCATGGTATCTCCAAAGCGTAATGATGTACGCGGAGTGTTATTCTTGCGATCATACGCGGGCGAGGGTTGGGGCCGCATTGCTACGCGTGCTCTGATCGCGCCAGGTGGTCTTGGTTGGCATTGCTCCGGGCGCGCTTTGCTGTATCCGGCCGTTTAACGGCCGGACTCGAGAATTGCCTTAGAAGACTGCTCTGTACTTCTGCCGCGAGAGCCGCTGTATGTTCCTCCGTTCGGAGGGAGCGTTCCGTATTCCCATTGACCGTGATGACTCCACGAGGGCCTGGCATCTTGAGCTTTAGGTATGCATAGTGCGGCACCGCGTTGAATTTGACAAACGCGGTTCGCCCGAGCAGAGCGTGATAGCCGCTGCGAAACGGGACTATGTCGAAGATTAACTCTTCGCTCCGGAAATTATCCGGGGATCCGAAGACCACTTCCAGTGTGACTGAGCCTGTGCAGTTGGCTTCCACTCCTGGTATGACACCTTTAAAGGTTGTCTTTGTAGGTTTAATCCTTGATGGGTCTATGCCCATTTTGCGCACTGTATCCTGATAAAGCAGGTTCAGGCTACTGCCGCCGTCCATCAGGACTCTCGTGAGGTGGAACCCATCGACGATTGGGTCTAAGACCAATGCGGCGAATCCGCCATGGCGTATGCTGGTCGGATGGTCTCTTCGATCGAAAGTGATCGGACAAGAAGACCATGGGTTGAACTTTGGGGCGACTGGCTCCATCGCATAGACGTCCCTTAGTGCGCGTTTCCTCTCCCTCTTGGGTATGTGGGTCGCGTATATCATATTCACCGTCCGTACTTGTGGGGGAAAACCCTTCTGTCCTCTGTTGTTCGGCGGCCGGGTCTCTTCCTCGTCGTCGCTATTTAGCCCCTTGTCATTGTTTTCGGCAATTAACTTGCCGGCCTGCTTGAACACCCAGCAATCTCTATTGGTGTGGTTAGCTGGCTTTTTAGAGGTGCCATGTATCTGGCATAAGCGGTCGAGTATTCGGTCCAGATTGGACGGACCCGGAGTGGTTCTTTTAAATGGCTTCTTCCGTTGACCGGGTTTAGAGCCTCGAAATCCGGCATTGACTGCCGTATCCTCCTTATCGTCGCCGTTAATTCGGCACTTGTTTTTGTTTCGACGTGACCTGCCGTTGTTGTCCTTAGTATCCGGACTGCCAGAATTTTTACGGAGATTGTTGCTGCGGGCTAGCCAGCTGTCCTCTCCCGCACAAAAGCGGGTCATTAACGATGTGAGGGCTGCCATGGATTTCGGCTTTTCCTGCCCCAGGTGCCGGGCTAGCCATTCGTCCCGGATGTTATGTTTGAAGGCTGCAAGGGCCTCTGCGTCCGGGCAATCGACGATTTGATTTTTCTTCGTCAAGAACCGTGTCCAGAATTGTCTGGCCGATTCATCTAGCTGCTGAATGATGTGGCTTAGGTCATCGGCGTCTGGTGGTCGCACATATGTGCCTTGGAAGTTATCAAGGAATGCGGCCTCCAGGTCTTCCCAACACCCAATTGACTCTGCGGGCAAGCTGTTAAGCCAATGCCGAGCTGGTCCTTTAAGCTTGAGTGGGAGGTACTTTATGGCGTGGAGATCGTCGCCGCGGGCCATATGGATGTGGAGAAGATAGTCTTCGATCCACACCGCGGGGTCTGTTGTGCCATCGTAAGATTTGATGTTTACGGGTTTAAACCCTTCGGGGATCTGATGATCCATTACTTCGTTAGTGAAGCATAACGGGTGTGCGGCACCCCTGTATTGAGCGATATCGCGACGCAGCTCGAGAGAGCGCTGTCTGCTGTGTTTGGCCCGGCCAGGGTTATTGTATCCGGCACGACGGTATTCGTCGTGGGTCGTAGGGCGCCCACGTGGTCCATAGATGGATCTGGATTGCCTTGCTTTGTCCTCCAATATGTCTCGCAAGTCCGGCGCGTTCCCTCTTGGCTTCGTACTTTTAGAGCGATGCCGGGGTATGGTCTTGGCTGGGGGCCTGGATGCCTCTCTGTCACGACCACGGGGTGGTCGGTCAGCCATATCGTGCGCTGGTGATGGAGGTACGTATGCTTCCTCCTCTAATCGGGGGAGCAGCTTGCGTTTTGGGTAACTTTTGGAGGGACGTTCGAGTTTATACTCTTCGGCCGCGAGGACCTCGGTCCATCGATCGGCCAGCAGGTCCTGATCAGCTTGAAGCTGCTGCTGCTTTTTCTTTAGGTTGTTTGCTGTGGCGATAAGCCTGCGCTTGAAGCGCTCTTGTTCAACGGGATCCTCGGGTACGACGAATTCGTCATCGTTGAGGCTTGCTTCGTCTTCGAAGGGAGGCATATAATTATGATCCTCAACCTCTTCGTCTGCCGCCCCCTCATGAGGGCTTGCTTCTGCATCCTCCTGCGCTGAGTCTTGCTGGAGGGGATTGTCTTCGGCACTCTCTGGAGTATTATTATCTCCTGTGCCGGAATCTCCATTCTTGCTGTGGCGAGATTTAGAGCGGCGCCGCTGACGCCGGCGCTTGGGCTGTTTCTTTAAGGGATGTGCCTCCGCTGTTTCTTCACCGTCCCCATCTTTTGGGGTATCCACCATGTATACGTCGTATGACGAGGTGGCCTTCCAGTGCCCTGTGGGCGCTGGTTCCTGTTCGTCTCCGGCATCGTCGTCCATAGCGTCGATGTCTTCGGAGTCGTAGTCTAGCATGTCGGTTAGATCGTCGACAGTGGCTACAAAGTGGGTGGTGGGTGGGCTCTGAATTTCTTCATCGTCCGTATCCCAACCATCCTGGCCATAATCCGGCCAGGACTCTCCTGATAACGAGAGATGCTTTAGTGAATTCAAGATATCGCCGGAAGGCGAGCATTGGAAGATGTCCGCGGCGGTGAATTCCATAACCGGCGCCCAATCCGGACCGATTGGTAGGGGCGCGGGAGGTTCGGAGTCCGGCAAGGAGTCCGGCGCCTCGGAGTCACGAGTTTCGCGGGGGACAAGATTAGTGTTCGGCTCCATCGCCGTGGATGTTGAAGCCCCCAGGGCGGCGCCTATCCACCGACCCTCGATCTGGGCAATCGGCTCCGGGCTAATGGCCGAAGCGGATCCGTGTGCGGGCACCAAGGCACTGTTCGGTGGCAGAGCTAGATCATGCCCATCTTCACAGTGCGGCGCGCTCGGCTGTGGCTCGAGTCCGTCGAGGATCAAGTCTCCGCGGACATCGGCCGTGAAGTTTAAGCTTCCAAATCTGACCTGACGGCCAGGGGCGTAGCTTTTGATCTGCTCCAGATGGCCAAGTGAATTGGCCCGCAGTGCGAAGCCGCCGAATACGAAGATCTGTACGGGGAGAAAAGTCTCACCCTGGACAGCGTTGTTGGTTGAAGATGCCATCAAGCCTATCGGTGACGATACAGAGGAACTCTCAATGAAAGCACCAATGTCGGTGTCAAAACCGGCGGATCTCGGGTAGGGGGTCCCGAACTGTGCGTCTAGGCGGATGGTAACAGGAGACGAGGGACACGGTGTTTTTACCCAGGTTCGGGCCCTCTCGATGGAGGTAAAACCCTACGTCTTGCTTGATTAATATTGATGATATGGGTAGTACAAGAGTAGATCTACCACGAGATCAAGGAGGCTAAACCCTAGAAGCTAGCCTATGGTATGATTGTTGTAATGTATGTTGTCCTACGGACTAAAGCCCTCCGGTTTATATAAACACCGGAGAGGGCTAGGGTTACACAGAGTCGGTTACAATGGTAGGAGATCTACATATCCGTATTGCCAAGCTTGCCTTCCACGCCAAGGAAAGTACCATCCGGACACGAGCCGGAGTCTTCAATCTTGTATCTTCGTAGTCTTGGAGTCCGGCGGATAATGATAGTCCGGCTGTCCGGACACCCCCTAGTCCAGGACTCCCTCAGTAGGGCTGCGCCAGGGAGAGATCAAATCGTCTTGTGTTGGCCAGCCCCAAAACTCAACTATTTATAGGAGGAGGGGAGGAGGGGGCGCCCCCTCTAGGGTTCCCACCCCTAGAGGGGCGGCAGCCCTAGATGGAGGGGGCGGCCAAGAGGGGGAGAGGGGGGCGCGCCCTAGGGTGGGCCTTAGGCCCATCTGCGCCTAGGGTTTCCCCCTTCTCCTCCTAGCTGCGCCCTGGGCTTTGTGAGAGGCGCACCAGCCCACTCAGGGGCTGGTTCCTTCCCACTCTTGGCCCATGCAAACATCCGGGGCTGGTGGCCCCACTTGGTGGACCCCCGGGACCCTCCCGGTGGTCCCGGTACGTTACCTATAAAACCCGAAACTTTTCCGGTGACCAAAACAGGACTTCCCATATATAAATCTTTACCTCCGGACCATTCCGGAACTCCTCGTGACGTCCGGGATCTCATCCGGGACTCCGAACAACATTCGGTAACCACATACAAACTTCCTTTATAACCCTAGCGTCATCGAACCTTAAGTGTGTAGACCCTACGGGTTCGGGAACCATGTAGACATGACCGAGACGTTCTCCGGTCAATAACCAACAGTGGGATCTGGATACCCATGTTGGCTCCCACATGCTCCACGATGATCTCATCGGATGAACCACGATGTCAAGGACTTAATCAATCCTGTATACAATTCCTTTGTCTAGCGGTACGATACTTGCCCGAGATTCGATCGTCGGTATCCCGATACCTTGTTCAATCTCGTTACCGGCAAGTCTCTTTACTCGTTCCGTAACACATCATCCCGTGATCAACTCCTTGATCACATTGTGCACATTACGATGATGTCCTACCGAGTGGGCCCAGAGATACCTCTCCGTTTACACGGAGTGACAAATCCCAGTCTTGATTCGTGCCAACCCAACAGACACTTTCGAAGATACCCATAGTGCACCTTTATAGTCACCCAGTTACGTTGTGACGTTTGGCACACCCAAAGCACTCCTACGGTATCCGGGAGTTGCACAATCTCATGGTCTAAGGAAATGATACTTGACATTAGAAAAGCTTTAGCATACGAACTACATGATCTTGTGCTAGGCTTAGGATTGGGTCTTGTCCATCACATCATTCTCCTAATGATGTGATCCTGTTATCAATGACATCCAATGTCCATGGTCAGGAAACCGTAACCATCTATTGATCAACGAGCTAGTCAACTAGAGGCTTACTAGGGACATGGTGTTGTCTATGTATCCACACATGTATCTGAGTTTCCTATCAATACAATTCTAGCATGGATAATAAACGATTATCATGAACAAGGAAATATAATAATAACCAATTTATTATTGCCTCTAGGGCATATTTCCAACACATATATCTCCTGCATAATTAGTTGAGGTCCCTCACTTTTGGGTTTTCTGTTTAGTAAATAGATGCAAAAGGTGCACCTCATTTTTTGTATTGTTAGTATTATGGTCAACACTAGTCAATTAAGTTGTGTGTGTGGGCACTCATACAGGCTCACAGTAAACCACAACCATAGTTTGAGTGTTTGTGTGTTAATGGGGCTGACAACCAGTGGTATTGTTAGCCAATGGGGGGAGACCCAATGTGTTATCAGCTGGGAGAGGAGGGAATACAAATGTTAAAAGGATTTTATGGTGAGAATCTAAAACTTAAATTTGTTGGAGCTAGGGAGTTTCCCACGTTTGGGCCGTTCTTTCCGGTTTCCACGGAGGATCTCAGCCATCCCTTTTCTTGCGCACTCGGCCCCCACCCTTCCCAGCCGCCACCCCTTCCTCCTCTCATACCCTCCTTCCTCCTGCTAATTCCGCCCTCCCTATCCCCTGCTCATCTTTGTTGCGCGCTGTGACCGGACTGGCTCCACCTCCTCCACCCCAAGGAAGCATTAGAAATAAGGTTGGCCGCGTAGGAGGAGCAGAGTTCTCGCCATGAGCGCCATCATCCTTTCTCCGCTGGTAGACCCACCCCACCGCCTCCCTCGTTCCTCTCCTCGTCGATCTCGCTTCGCTGCTTCACTCGCTCTCCTCTGCGCTTCAGATCTCTCTGACGTTGATTATCATTGCTTAGAATTCTTGGTTCATGGAACAAATTTGTAGTTGAATGTCTATAGGTTCCTGGAACTGGAACAAATTTGTAGTTGTATCTCTATTGGTTCATGATCCATATATTGTCAACACTGATGAATGCATAATTGATTTGTTAGACTTTCATTCATGATCCCAATCCCATCCAATCATCACAGTGTGCTAGGCTCTTGCGCTTCGACCTGTTCCCGAGGAGTGCGGTTAGCAGCAGCACACACGGCGTTGATGGTGGTGGAAGCAACACTCAAGCAAGCGGTTATAGCGGCACTGCAGTACCAGCAGATTGGCACAAGGATGGTGCTTCTTCCCCAGTTGAGAATTGTGAATTCTTTTTGGCAATACAGAACAATATTGGCAAAGGTTCCCCTAAATATCGAGGCTTGCAATCTTTGCCGTGCTCACTAAGTATATCGGCATTTTAGTCATTGGTATGGCATGAGCTAATGAATAATCATTGGTTGAAATATGATTTCATACTTGCACTATTTTATAAGTTAGGCAAAAGCTTTTCTATTACTACAGCTTGGTAATAACAGTATAATGTCCACCATAATACTATTTATTAAGTAACTAATTTTTGGAGCTGATGTTGTCAATAGAGTAAACGGGCCTAACTACTATGGTCAGCATTCACTATAAGCTTTATGTTTCTCCCTTTGATGCAGCTCTATAGCTAATTTCTGTTGATGTGTTCTTATGTTCTCTTAATGAATATAAATGCTTCTCATGTGCATTCCACTAATTGTTGTTATGTGCACCTCAAAATGCAGAAGGTATGCATATAAAAGAATGACAAGTAACTAGCATAGAGTGTTGGCTTTATAGCGCTAGATCAACTCACCAAGGAGCAAGACACACATACGTGCAAAACTAGACCAGAAGCAACCATATGTGAAGCTGGCTTGACCTAGCGATAACTCGATTTACTTTGGTGACTTGGCGATCGATGGAAGAAACTCTTTTATGGCCAAATGCTCGTATCGAGCCTTTCATATATCTCTTCTCCTATTTTCTGAACCCAAACTGACTAGGCTTACGTATCCCAAACCGACTATGGTCAGCGTTACATGGGGTGTTCATGTATATATATTATTATCAGGCTAGACTCAAGATGGCAATGGGGACGAAATCTATTGGGTTTTGCCTTCCCAAACCCATCCCCACGAGAAAATCGTAAACCCGTCCCCGTCCCCATCACCGTGTGCGGGGCTAGTTTTCTGCCCGTCCCCTAAATCCATCGGGTTTCGGGAAACCCACGGGGAACCCACGATAAAATCAAAATATTTAAACAAACATAGTGGCGACAAAGAATAACACTTCAACAACAAAACAAGCACATTTCAGCAGCATAACTTGAGTAAATTTCAACAAAAAACAATAGTAGATGGTTCAACAGCTATATAAGTTCTGAAGTAGAACTAATAGTTCACAAATCACTTTAAAGTTGGAATCATCATGGCATCTTTCACATCTCCAAGCCTCCAAACGACCATCTTCAAATCTTCCAATGCCAAATCAAAGTGCCAAGTACTAGGAAAGATCAAAACTCGCTCAAGCCAAAGTTAAACATGAGAAAAATATGCACAAGTCCAAAAACTTTGTCCTTATTCATTGTCAGCATCTATGAGAATCAAATAAGTAGTAACGAACATCTTATGAAATATTGCAACAAGATAATGATAAACTTTATGATGATATGTAAATAAAGACACACCTTTATATTTGTTTCTTATCCAATCTTGTGAACACATCAAGGCCTCTAAGATTTCGGGGGTAAGATGACTACGGTGATAAAAAAATAATGTAATTTCGCGGGTATTGCCGGGTTTCGGGTTCGGGGACTACCGAAACGGGTGTAAACCCGCGAAACGTGTCGGGTTGTATAATGTGCCCAACAACAGCCCCGCGGGGATGAAAAGATGCCCATCCCCGTCCCCTAATAGGGTAAAAACCCACGGGGACGCGGGTTTCGGGGCCCCATTGCCATCTTGAGGCTAGACCTAAACCCAAACCGACTAGGCTTACATATCCTAGATGGACACGCTTACATGCAAGACGGGCACGGGTTAACTCTATGAGGTATGAAAATCCTACACCTACGAAGGCTTACATACGTTTACAAAAGCCTTCCAACTATTCTAAACATCTCCCCCCCTGAATTTCTGGAGGGGTGG